>NC_079312.1:41901820-42141820 GCF_029931775.1 Euleptes europaea | reverse complement strand
GAAAATGGCCACTTTGTCAATTGGACTCTATGGCATTGAAGTCCCCTCCCCAAACCCTGCACTCCTCAGGCTCCGCCCCAAAAACCTCCCACCAGTGATGAAGAAGGCCTTTGTCAACCCTACATGTCAAGCTGTTTTATACAAAATCAGACCATTGGTTCTTCTGGTTATTACTGTTCATTTTGAATGGCAGTGTCTTTTTGAGGCATTATGCAGATAGAGATGTCTTGCTAATTCGAGACTCTAGGGCTTCATGCTTATAGAACACATGCTTTACTATTGAGTTACAGTCCTTCCTAAATGCACCCCTTGAAACAGATTGCCTAGGGGATTTGAATTTACAAACCCACATGCACAAAAGGTACAAGGTGGGAAAGGTGATTTTATTTATATATTCATTGATAAGCACATTAATTAAAAACCTGCACCTATAAAGCAACTAAGGATTGGATCCAAATTAAGATTTCTGCTCAAGCAAAGAACTTCTGTCAGTGGGACACAACTTACCTGCTTCCTCCCCCAACAGCCGTAAATGCTGCTCCTGATAACCCCACCCCTATTTTTCTCTGACTGGGGAAGGCACTGGCAGTCAAGAAGGCAAACAAAGTCTGCCTAGTAAATGTTGGGATGTGACGTCACCCCATGGGTCAGGAATGAGCCAGTGCTTGCAGAGAGGACCTTTACCTTTTTATTTAAGCAAAATTGCAGTTTTGCATAAATACATTTTGGCAGTTTGCAGGTCATTGTTTTGATATAGTTTTCAAACTTAATCCGTTGTTTTTATGCAAAATTACAGTGGGGTAGCTTTATTGGTCTATTGTAGCAAAATCAAACCAGTCCAGTGGCACCTTAAGAACACCTTAAATACAGCATTGTACCTGAAGAAGAAGAAGGGAGCTCTGTCTCATGAAAGCTCATACTGGAATAAATGTTGTTGTTCTTTAAGATGCCTTCTGTTTTGTTTTTTTATGCAAAAGTCATTATTATTAGGAACAGTAAGAGGAATCTTTTCCCACTGCAGAACCCGCACTGAGCAGTTCTTGAGCATATACTCAGCTCCCATAAAATTTTGCAGGGTCGGATTGGTATGTAGCAGGATGGAGAGTTGATGAAGAAGACCATTTACCCCTCTTAAGCAAACTTAATGGCCTTAACTACATGGTTGGGTACAGGCTTGCCTGCGCTTGCCCACATTATTGCATGCTTCTTTTACATTCAAACGGAGCCTGGCAATTTGCAACAACTCGGAAGGTCCTTTGTACAAATAAACTATTCATATTCCAGAGTGTCTGTCAAAGTTCACCATCGGTAAAGATGACTTCAGCCAAACACTCCCCTTTTTATTGAATAAAGGTTCAGCATTAAACATACAGAATGCTCCTTGTACAAAGGAGCTAGTGAGTCTCCTGGTAAAGTATAAACTGCCTTATTAAGAAACTAGCTAACTATTTGAGTAATTATTCTAAGATTGCCTGAGAAAAGCTGTAAATAATTAAACCATTAAAATAAAGTTTAGGGCAAACTGCAATTGTGCCTGGGTTGCCAGCGATGGCAGAAACCGGCTGATTATTTTTAGGGGCTTATTGTTCCTCTTTGCCATTACTATCACGTTTGGATAGCCAAGGCGAAACAACTGTAGAGGCACGCAATGAACGTTGGTATTGAAAGTGCTGTGCAATCTTACGCTGCTCTGTAGGGTTCTGATGTTAGTAGGGTTGTCAGATCCCTCTTTGCCACCGGCAGGAGGTTTTTGATGTGGAGCCTGAGGAGGGCAGGGTTTGGGAGAGGAGGGACTTCAATGCCATACAGTCCAATTGCCAAAGCGGCCAATTTCTCCAGGTGAATTGATCTCTGGCGGCTGGAGATCACTTGTAATATCAGGAGATCGCCAATTATTGCCTGGAGGTTGGCAACCCTAGATGTTAGGCAAAGCGTGCTTAGTATCAGATATTGCATTGAACAGTATCTCTGCAGGCTGATGAATTAGAGGACAATAGCCATTGATGTAAATGTGAACTAAGATTCTGATTATAAGAGCAAAAAAAGTTTAAAACAAAACATAAATACAGCCAAATCCTATACCAGCATAGGGATTTATTTGCCATCCTAAATTAGAACAGTTTAGGATTGTGTCCATAACCTTGCATAAAGTGCCTGTGATGTTAATTGTCTTACATGTGACTAACTAAAATACTTGTTCTAAAAGCTTGCTTTCCCCCCCAACAGCATATTTTTGTATTATGTATTGTTCCTGTTATTTTTGGGGGGGTATAGTGTGGTGTAGTGGTTAGGAGGCCCGTTGCGCAGAGTGGTAAGCTGCAGTATTGCAGTCCAAAGCTCTGCTCACGACCTGAGTTTGATCCCAACGGAAGTTGGTTTCAGGTAGCCGGCTCAAGGTTGACTCAGCCTTCCATCCTTCCGAGGTCGGTCAAATGAGTACCCAGCTTGCTGGGGGTAAAGGGAAGATGACTGGGGAAGGCACTGCAAACTACCCTGTAAACGAAGTCTGCCTAGAAAATGTCGGGATGTGACACCACCCCATGGGTCAAGAATGACCTGGTGCTTGCACAGGGGACCTTTACCTTTTAGTGGTTAAGAGCGGTGGTTTGGAGCGATGGTCTCTAATCTGGAGAACCGGGTTTTATTCCCCACCTGAGCGGCGGACACTAATCTGGTGAACCGTGTTGGTTTCCCCACTCCTACACATGAAGCCAGCTAAGTGACCTTGGGCTAGTCACAGCTCTCATAGCTCTCTCAACTCCACCTACCACACAAGGTGTCTGTTGTGGGGAGGGGAAGGGAAGGAGATTGTAAACTGCTTTGATTCTTCCTTAAGTGGTAGAGAAAGTCTTCTTCTTCTCCCCCCCCCCCACATTTTTGCTAGATGCTGAGATTTGGTACAGAGACCATCTTCCTTAGTGGTTCTCTTATTCACAAAACGTTTCCTTGAGCATGAGTTGTGACTCTAAGGGCATACTCATATCAGGTTTTTGTTTGTTTGTTTTAATGTGAGATGCCTTATAAAAACTGGTGCTCTTCATACCAAATGCCAAGTAGTCAATAGTGCTGCTCTTTGGCAGAGATCGTGGAGGAAGTTTAAAGTAGAACATTACTTTTAAAGTGTAACATCAGCTTTAAATTGAAACATCACTTCTCTGCAATGTTCCAGGCGATGTGTTCACAGGCACCATGGGAACATCAGATTTGCTGCCTAGGTGGGCTCCTATTTTCTGCTCAAAACAGACCACTTTCCAACTGATAGATCAGCCGTGTAAGAAATACCCTGTTTAAAATAGTAACAAGAGTTCTCCCTGCCAGGGGGAGTTAGCAACTCCAAGTTGTACATCACTAATTCTGCTAGTAGGGAAGGTTCTTGAAATGAAACTCTCCTTAACTGAAACATCTGAAGCAACTGAAGAACTGCAGCATATCTACTGACAGAAGAGGGCTTCATTTCTAACAAGAGATTGGGACACTCAAAGCTAGCACATCTGTTTCTTTGTACAAAACCCAGACTGTTAGTGCATGTGCCACTTTTCCTGCTCAAAATTAGTTCTGCAGCTGCTCTTTAAAGTTGTGAATCAGCCATTTGCAAAGTGTTCCATTACTTCTGTCTGGTACACACACAGTTAGTATTACAATCATTAGTTTGAGAGAACATTAGTTTGGTAAGCATCAGACTTGTTTAGTTGTATATTGAGCAGTTTAATATTTCTTTTATCACATGAACACATGAAGCTGCCTTCTACTGAATCAGATCATTGATTCATCAAAGTCAGTATTGTCTACTCAGACAGGCAGTGGCTCTTCAGGGTCTCAGGCTGAGGTCTTTCACATCACCTGCTCACCTAGTCCCTTTAGCTGGGGATGCTGGGGATTGAACCTGGGACCTTCTGCATGCCAAGCAAATGCTCTGCCACTGAGCTACAGCACCTCCCCAAGCATATCACACCAAACCATCTTAACTCTCACGAGGAGAATACATGCATGAAAATTATGAAAACCCACGATACAATGTGACTGTGATAAACATGATATCTGACTTTTGGAGAGGCAGAATCATTAGATACGTGCTTATATGTGTAGACCTTTTTTTCTTTGTTTGTTTTGTTTTGTTTTGGTAAATTAAAAGTATTGCATTCCATGCAGGTAAAGAAATATATTGTTTTTGTTCCATGTGTCAGCATGTGCAAAGAAGATTCTCATTTGTGTGGCAGAAGTAGTTTGCAGCTCTTATTCTGTAGGGCGTGATTTCTCCTTGAAGAAGAAAAACAAAACAAACAAATACAAAATGAAAAAGAGAAACAGACCTCCAGCATTGTGAAAATGCTGGCTCTGTGTGCCGGAGCAAGGGGGCAAACCTAGCTTGCAATTTTGTATGTCCTTCTTGAATATCATACAGGAGAGTGAAGCTAAAGCAGCTATCTGTGGCTGAACTTCAGTGGTAAAGAGCATCCTTTAGATCAAGCTATGTAGCCTAGACGCTGCTACCCAAACTGTTAACCAGGTTGCAACAGTTGTTACATAGAACATTATGATGTGGGCACCTTTACCTATGATGAGCTGGTTTCAGGCTGCCAACTGCTTTTCATGTGGACTGTTGATAAAGAATCAGGCTGTAATAACTTTTGGTCACTACAAAGCGAACTGGATTTGCAGAAGCAACATACAGGTGAAAGGTTCTGTATTCCATTATCGGCCTCCTAAGCTGTCTTGTCCCACTCACAAAAGCTATCTGTTTGCACGCTTGTCATATTTGGGATCTTGGGCTAGACTTTTAGGGAGTCAGAAATCCATTTGTGTAATTTCTTCTAAGAACGTTAACAAATGGTGCTTTATATAACATTCTAAAGCAAACATCTTAGCTTCCATTCTTATTCACCTTGAAAGGAAATGTTTCATTTTAGAACAAAAGATCCTGAGATCTGACTTGTCTAAATCAAGGCCGAATTTGTTCAGCTGTATTCATCTTTGCCCTTCATTTGACTTTTTTTTTTTTAGGGACTATAAATAAAGAGTTGTAAACAAGAGCTAACCCTTGAAACAACCTAGAAAGTTAATGTTTCTCCTCAGTCATTATTATAATAAATTCAAACACTGAATTTAATGTGATTTACACGTAGAATTCATAAGGCTAGTGGGTGCAAATGTCTGATTCAACAGCTGAGAAAGGAACACTATTTTGTATTCAGTATATAATGTAATTGTAACACCTTTTCCTACATAAGATGTTGAAAGATGCTTTTTGCTTTATTTTTAACAATTGGAATTGTGCCCCCACACAAACCTCTGCTTTTACATTTTGCTGGAATTGTCTTATATGTGTTTTCCCCTCTCTTAGCAGTATTGTGTACCTTCACAATAGCAAGCTTTATCACTTAATATCACCATTATATTGTTTTAATCTCTTTCTTTAGATAAATTTTGCAGCTGATTGTGTCCTAAGCAATTCTCAACCGGGAAATATCCTTAGGTTTCTTCTGTTGGCATGAGATGCTTTAAACATTGTACAGTAACGTCCAATAAGGAACATATCTACGTAGTATGTTTAAAATCTACATTAGGGGCACTGTTAAAGGAATCTGTCATTTTACCTTTAAACAGGCAATGTTTTTTGTAGTCTTAAGCTATATAAGCCATGCATGTTTGAATATGGAAACTCCTAAAGCGCTGTGATTTTAAAGTGTTGAAACTCTAAAAGTGCTGTGAACAACCAGGTGTACAAAAAGGTGGTTTACATGTTGCTTTTCTGTGCTGAAATGTTTTACTCGGTTTTCTAATACCTGACCACTGTGGTCAGCCTTGCCATAAAGGTATAACTTTAGGAAGTGATACAATCTATGAAGTATTCCCCATTAGGTAGACACCATGTCTTTAAATTATGGCCATTTCTTAAGATTTTAAAGCAAAATGAGCTCTTAGGGGTATGATTAATAGCAGGGAATGAGGATAATGCTGGGTCATCAGTGGTACTCCATTACAAAAAAGGTTGAACTAATGAAAGCATCCATCTATTTGACCAATAAAGCATTTGAATGATATGCTTGTAGATTTTTTCATCATATAGTACTTACTTTGCACTGAATAAACTGTGATTTTACATGATGGGAAAAGATCATAGAAAAGCCAGTTCAGTTGCAATGTGAAGGTGCCTTAATGCTGAAAGTGCAGGTTGTTTGCACAATGTTACATTATGACCCCGGACTCCATATTTTTAATTTGTACTTTGTGAGCTCATTCCAGTTGATGAATTGTCATTTAATCCTGCAGTGTGTGGCTAATGAATCCTGAGATAAAGCGTCTTTGATGCCATGGATTTTGAAGAAACTCAAGAACATGCAAAAAGTGCAGCAAGAAGTCTGCAGATTCGTTTTTTGAGACTTGGTTCTTAGTTTTCTAGTAGTCAGAGCTTCCGCGGAGAAATGTTACCAGAATCATAAAACACCCACTGACAACAACAAAAAGACAAATCTTTATATTAGGGCAGTAAGGTTTACACCACAAAAGCTCTTGCATGCTGATGAACTCTGTGCACAGGTCTCAGTACACACACTTGCTCTCTGTTCCTCTGATGACTTACTAATATTTTTTCTTGTAAGATAAGGTTTCATCCTACTTTGACCACTGACTAATATCCCTGATACCTAAAGCTCAGTATTTCTATCCTCTCATTATCCAAGTAATGGGACTGAACATTTGTGTGTTCCTTATGTATGATCATCTAGCAGCAGTTTCTGCCTTCTAACCTTCATGAGTAGGATTCAGTGTTTTCCTATTTGTTGGTGAAATGCAGTGGTACTTTAAGTACCTTTGTGGTTTGTGACTTTTGAGAACTCTGGCTCTGATCAGAACTAGTATGTACTCATGGTTGTCTATTGTTCTAGTCTCCTGTCATTCAAGATAGGTTTAGTCTTGATAGCATAGTAACTATCACCTCTAGCCTCAAAAGTCTAAGAAACTAAATGCTTTATGAGTTGACGTTCTATACCTCCATAAGCATCAGGATAAAATAGAAATCCATACCTTGAAATCTCCTTTACCCCTAAGAATTCAGTGTCATTCAGGATATGTTCAAACGTCAGTTCAAACATCTATTTGTTTATTTAAAACATCTGTATGTTTGCACTCAAGTAGGGTCCCCACAGCAGCAAATATGAACAACATTAAAACATCTGAACATTAAAACAGCATTTAATCAAAACATATACAAACGTAAGCGCACATATTGTTTTGAATGAATTCTTTTAAGCTGTGGGGCTGAACCTCAAGCATCAAATATGTTTACCTCTCCAATTAAGTTTGTTACTTTTCTTTATAAAGTTTCTTTTGTGATGGCCCCCAGCTTTGGGGGGGGGGAATTGTGTTAGACATTATGCAGTCTCTCTTTCACATGATTTATTATTGGCAGTGGACAGTTATATTCATTTTATTAACCATAACCTCAGGATTGCCATCTCTTTTGAAACACAAAGTATGCCGCTTTGTTTGTTGAGCGGTGATTCCGCAGTGCCAATGCCTTAGCCTTTCAATCACCCACATGTTGTACTATTGATTTTTTTAACAATAATGAAGTCATATTTAAAACAACAACAACACTTCGGATGCATGACTGGAAATTAAGACCGCCCAATACTAAAAATAAGTTGAACTGGGGTCCTCCCCATCAATCTGGATTGATTTCTTTTAAAAAGAAGAAAAAGGAGGGGCTAGTGATATGGAAAGATTCATGGTGGCGAAGGCAGACAATTTACGTAATATCCATTGTTGCTCAGAGGAGAGGAGTGGAGGGACCCTTTTAAGCCTGGTTGATTGCCACAGGATGTAATAACAGAGTAACACCCCTCAAAATCTGTTGAAGTAGATGGGCTTAGAAGGGTGCACTGTTAGTGGAGTGGGAAAGTGCATATTCTGTCCCTTAAAACATTCACAGATGGACAAGGCGCGAAGCACAGTGATTCTAGCCAAGTCTTGCCAGATCACTATAAAGCAGATAAAATTTTAACAAGCTATGTGGGGATAGAGAATGAGCTGTACCCTTCCCCATCTTGGGTGTTGTTTTTTGCTTTCCTCCCTAAAATCATTTAAAATTTTTTTCTCTTTTTAAAATTTCAATGGTTCATTTTTTCACTCATGGGGAAAAAACAGGGTAAGGAAAAAAAATGTGTGGGAATGGGGATGAAGTATGCCCCTTCCAAGCTGCTTTTTAAAACTACCCTATCCATTAGCAGAGCTTCAGTAGTAACACTTTCCCAATGTACTAGTTTGCCACTGCCCTGTCTGGTTTGGCCTTTAGTAGGATGCCTTCCATCATTCTTTTCCTGCAGCTTCCCCTTTGTAGAATGCTGAACGGAAGGCTGATGATCTGCTAGCATTTCCAGCGATTAAGCTCAGTTTTCATGCTTATCTTTTTTGTAGGGTCGCCAACCTCCAGGTACTAGCTGGAGATCTGCTATTGCAACGGATCTCCAGCTGACAGAGATCAGTTCACCTGGAGGAAATGGCCGCTTTGGCAATTGGACTCTGTGGCATTGAAGTCCCTCCCCTCTCCAAACCCTGCCCTCCTCAGACTCCACCTCCCAAACCTCCCGCTGGTTGCAAAGAGGGACCTGGCAACCCTACCTTTTTGTGTGCCCTTATCAGTTCTGCTTTACATATCCAGCAGACAATTTGGTGCTCTTGGGAAGAGAGGAGAATTAGTCAGGACTTAGTCCGATGAACTGGTTGAGTTTTAGAAACCACTACTGTGCCGCTCCCCCCTCCCCCGGTCTGTTGTGAATAAACACCCTCATCCACCGCACTTCAGGGATTAAGCCAATGTGAGCTTCCTGCTCTGAAGGTAGCCTTTTATTGTGGCATTTAAGCACTGGTGACCCATTTGGAGAGTGCTGTCCAGGAGTTAACCCAGAGCCTTGCTGCCTGTCCCACCTGGTGTTACTCACTGCAGCTTGCCCTGCTGTTCTGTAACCTTCACCTGCCACTCATGACACACCAACATGATCAGGGGACTAGAGCAACTGCCCTTTGAAGAGCGGTTAAAACGCTTATGGCTGTTTAGCCTGGAACGAAGGCAGTTAAGAGGAGACATGATAGAGGTCTATAAAATTATGCATGGTATGGAGAAAGTGGACAGGGAGAAGCTTTTCTCCCTCTCTCCCAATACTAGAATGCGGGGTCATCTGCTGAAGGGTTAGAGCAGGGATGGGGAACGTCCGGCCCGAGGGCCGTATGCGGCCCCTGAGGACATTTTCAGTGGCCCTCGGGAGCTCCAGGGCCCAGCCGCGGAGGTGCAGCACAGCGCGGCCCTCCCCGAGGGTGTTCCTGGGGCCACGGCACCCTTTGGACCTCCTCTCGTCAACTGTTGGTCGGTGAGAGGAGGGGGGAGGGACGCCTCCCCCAAGGCTGCCCCTTACAGTCGCGGCATGCAGGAACGCCGCGGCACACTGTAAGCCCCTCTCGCCGCCTGTCAAGCTGCGAGGGGGGAGAAGCCAGTGGCTCCCGGGGGCGGAACATGACTGCGGGAGCTGATCGGGCTTGAAGGGCCTTTCGTGGACTTGGGGTGGGGGGGTGGGAGGGCATGGAGGCTGGGGCCCGGTTGCATGGGGCTGCGTGTTCTGCCGTGTGTGTTGGGGGAGGCGGGGAGCCTGGGTCCCGGTTGCGTGGGGCTGGCATGTGCGGGTGTGTGTGTGTGTGGGGGGGGGAGGCTTTTCTCTCTTCCTCTTTTTCTGTCACTCTTTCTCCTTTCTCCCCCTCTCTCCCTTGTCTCTTTCTTTGTCTGTCTCCTTCCATCCTTTTCTCCCCCTCCATTTCTCTGTTTTCCTCCCTTCCTTTCCTGAGATTCGGCTGTGGGCTGCGCCCCCCCTGGCGCCTCGTTTGCTTGGGGCCCACCGCTGGCTGCCCTCCCTCCTGGGAGGGAGGGGGAGCGGGGGTACCCTCCAGGCCTTCTCTGCGTGGCCTCCCCTGTGGTTGCCAACCTCCAGGTGGTAGCTGGAGACCTGGCAACCCTAGCCTCTCCTGGCTCCTGGCCCCGCGCCGGGAGATCTACACCTGGTTATGGCCCCCGAATGATGTTATAAATGAGCAAATGGCCCTTGGCATGAAAAAGGTTCCCTACCCCTGGGTTAGAGATTCAAAACAGATTAAAGGAAGTATTTCTTCACACAATGTGTAGTTAAATTGTGGAACTCCCTTCCCCCATGATGTGGTGATGGCTGCCAACTTGGAAGGCTTTAGGAGGGGAGTGGACATGTTAGTGGAGGAGAGGGGTACTAGTACTGGCTACTAGTAAAAATGGATACTAGTCATGGTGCAGGATCAGAGGAGATGTCTATTATATTAGGTGCTGTGGAACCCAGGCAGGATAATGCTGCTGCAGTTGTCTTATTTGTGGGCTTCCTGGAAGCACCACTGTGTGAACAGACTGCTGGACTTGATGGACTTTGGTCTGATCCAGCATGACCTTTCTTATGTTTTTATGCTCTTAACATTTATATCAGAATTCACATCCTGCTTGCTGTGATAGTGAATTGCTTTCTTCTTTCCCGAGAACTGCTGAGAACTTGTGAGAATTTATCATCCAGAATTAAAACCTTCTACATTCCATCCCTTTGGCTGATGAAACATGATTCCAGCAATGTTCCTACGATCTAAGGAACCAGGAGATAGTGCCCATATGAGCAGTCCTAGGCAGTTCTATTCAGAAGGACATCTCATTCAGTTCAGTGGGACTTGTTACTCCATACTTGTCTAGACTTGTCCCGAGTAATGCAGTCACTGAATGATGAAATAGAAATAATTCAGGCAATTTTGGAACCTCAGACGTGTACAGATATAGTCAGACAAATACAGAAGTGCAGATCAAAAATAGAGCAAATAGGGAAGGAATCATGGCATTCATTTATATATGAGGGCAGGCATTTCTAGAACTGCATAATGTTACTGCTTTAGGCCCACTTGAGAAATTATCTATCTTTAGTCAACGCTTGCTCCAGAACAGTGGGAATTTCTAGACTGCCTTGGCATATCCATTTATGTACATACTTGGGGACTGGCCAGTGGCTACTTGCCCAGCAAGCTATGAGTCCAGAATGAGGAATCTGGAATTCGCACCATAGTTTACTTTTTCTAAAGCCGTATTTTTAATTGTAGCCTCAAGCGTTGGTAGTAATGTCATTGATTGTATACTGATTACATATTTAAGTAGAAAAGTTATATGCCTGTCTTGATACTCTTGCGTAACAGAACTGGTTTTTCAGTAGTCTCGACAAGCATTATTATTTTATTGAAACAAGTTCACAGCGGAAAATCAGTTTCAAATGAGGTTTTGCTGTCTCTCTTTGCAAATATAAAATACACTACTTTGGAATTATGAAATGCACTGGTGTATGTTGTCTGTATACCTAAAGTCAGGAATTGTCCCTCTGCTCTTTTATTTCCCATTCCTGTTGGCCCCTTTTACAGAATCCTGCGGGGGGGGGGGGGAAGAGTCAAAAGGATCTGACTTGCTCTTGCTAGTTCGTCTGGCCACTAAAGCTCGAGTTAGCTAGCTGCACGTTCTTTAGAAAACAACCTAGTTGCGTATAAACAAGTCGCTCTAGTCCCCAACTGGTTTGATTTCATGATGGTCAGCAGCTGATGCGTGTAACGTACAACCTTCCTGCTTCTCTAAATGTCAGGAGGATGACTGTTTGTTTGTCTTGACCTCTCCCCAGCTGTTTACTCTGTAATGTATTTGCCTCAACCTTGATTCCCTGAGAGTGGCCCCTTTTCTCCTCCCTCCTCTGTTTACAGTTGTCCTGCCCTGAGTGTCACCTATAAAATCTGTTGATTATTCCACCTGGTTAATGTTAAATTGCTCTTGCAAGATGATGTGTTTGTTCATAAACACAAACGCCAGGGCCCTTGTTTACTGTACCCATGGCAGCAATCAGTTATTAAACAAATATTGCTTTGTTTGCGGGTGTGAGCAGCAGTTTAGCCTGCAAGGTCTGTGGGGGAAGGGGGGGGGAACCTTTAGAAGCTAAGTTTTGATAAAGAAGAAAAGAGGAACTTGTCCCTGGAATGTGGTTGAAACTGACTTAGGTTTGTTTTTCTTATCTTTAACTTTGGATGAAGGGGCTACAAAGATTAGCAAATTGTTTGGTTTTTTTCCAGGAGATTTCCTTAGTGTAATGATATCTATCCAGTTGTTTGCTTTTTCAGAAGGGAGAGAGAGCTCCTGCAAGAGCGCAGTAATAGAGCATCTGATGGCTAGAAAATTCTGTGTGGATCAAAGAAGGACTTTAAATGTCTAGGACAGAAGGATAGGGCTATGAACAAGGTAATGACCCTCTTCCCTTTCAAAAGAGACCCTCCTTGGAATTATATATAGTGATTGGCGTTTGAGTTGTCGATGTTGTGCTTTTTTTTAATGTATGTGAATGTTTTTTGTGAATCCGTGTGTGTTTCTTTTAAAAAGCGATTGTGTCCTCTGTGAAGTTGGAAAAGGAAATGTTTTGCTTGGTTTAGACAAGAAAGCTGAAGAAAACTCTTTGCAAATTATGGCAACAAATGTTATAGATCTAGAGGTGGATACACACACACACACTGTGCTTTTTGATGAGCTTGCATGTCTGCGCCCCATGTGAAGCAGTCATTATTTTTCTTGTACTGTTTTGCAAACAAGTTGGGAGTGGGAGAGAGTATTAGCTGTCTGTTTTTCGTTTTCCCCTGGCCCTTCCCATTCAAAAAAATGTTTGTTGTTTCTAAAGACTCCCTCCACCAAGCAACCCTTCCCTTCATTTTGGTGGGGCAAGAGTGTGACTTTGCACAATCCTGATTAAAACGAATGGTGGATGTGGAGTAGCAGCACTTGATAGATTAAACAGTGTGCTGTATCGGTACTACAGAGGATCCCACCAGCATCAAACTTTAAATCCTTAGGAAACATAAGAGTGAGCCTTTTTTTTTTCAAGAGAAGCAGTGCTTGAGAAGTGAATGTTTAGCTCTTTTATGTTTAATGCAGACTTCTGAGACTTTGTATGGAAGAAATGCTATTAGAATTATAAGAAAACAATCTGTAAGTGCATAAGGAGTTTTTGAAGGATCAGGTTAAATGACTGTCCTGGTAGTCGTTCAGGCAAGCAGAACCGCCCCCCCCCAAAGCGTTTGCTAAATCCAGATAGGTGGTATTCACTAATGTGCTATAATGATTTGAAACATATTGTTCGTTGTGATTGCTAGAGCAGTCATGGGGCTTGAGGTGAATCAGAAGGCACTTGAAGTGTGCAGCCTAACCAGACAATCATTAATTGACTAGCGTTGCTGTGATGAATCAGTCCCCCTCTCTGCATCAAACACTGGAAAACACTGAATGAGAAACTGTATAGGGCCATCGCATACCAAAGCACCACTTGACCATGGAGATGATTATAATTCTGCAGACTCAGATACTTAGTCTGCAAGTCCTATTGAACCAAACTTGACATTTCAGAATCAGAATGCCAAGAAAGGGAGCATTTTCATATCTAAAATAAAATAATTAGATAGATAGATAGATAGATAGATAGATAGATAGATAGATAGATAGATAGATAGATATTTTAGCTATACAACTGAGTTTCAAGAAACAAGGTTTGTGGACTTATAACACCAAGTGGAACAGATATCAGGGCTGGTTCATACAGATATTTTTTGTTTCAACATGTGTGCAGTTCCAACTTTCCACGGGTGCATGCTTGCATGAAGAAACTAAACATGGAAACAGGCTGATCAAAGATAGAACTTGCAGAGATTTCTGTGCTTGTGACAGCTCTGTTTCTGGTTGCAAATATCACAGGAATGGCTGTCCTGTTTAGTTGTTTGAACTGGCTCTGAGCTAGATTTGCACAGGTATAGGCTGAAGTCAGAACATGTGAGTATCAGGAAAAAGTTTGGGGGGAAAGGAATAAAGAAATATATATATATATATATTAAATAGCAGCAGTAGGGTAAAAGTAAAAGCAAAATGTTGGCTTGGATCTACAGGAGCTAGGGCTGTCAAAAAAAAAATTCGGTACAGTTCGGATTCGGCCGAATTTGACCCTTGTGGGTTCGGTACGTGCCGAAGTCCGAACTCCCCCGCTTCGGATCCCCGGTAATTCGGGGGGATCCGGAGTTCGGGGGAAAATTCGGCCCCAGTGCGCCTTCAGAGGGATTCCCTGAAGGCGCGCGGGGGCCCTTTAAACTGATCTGAGCCTCCCAGCTGGGAGGCTCAGATCAGTTTAAAGGGCAGCCCGCGCCTTTCAGCGGGCTCCCCTGAAGGGGGGCCGAATTTGCCGAATTTATTCGCGAACTCCCGAACTCGCTGAATTCGGCCCCCCTGGTTGCCCGCCAGTTTTGAGTTCGGATCCGTCCGAACAGAAAATCACCGAATCAGGGGAAATTCGGTTGATTTTCAGTTCGGACTGAACCGAATTGACAGCCCTAACAGGAGCTTTTCCTCAGATGGAAGGATTTCTCCCTGCAGAGCACAATGTTCTCACCCCCTCCTTCTGTAGGTAAAGGTAAAGGTAGTCCCTTGTGCAAGCACCAGGTCATTACTGACCCATGGGGTGATGTCACATCACGGCGTTCACTAGGCAGACTTTGTTTAAGGGGTGGTTTGCCATTGCCTTCCCCAGTCATCTACATTACAAGCTGGGTACTCCTTTTACTGACCTCAGAAGAATGGAAGGCTGAGTCAACCTTGAGCCAACTGCCTGAAACCGACTTCGGTTGAGATCGAACTCAGGTCGTGAATAAAGCTTTTACTGAAGAACTGCAGCTTACCACTCTGCACCACAGGGATGTAGCAGGGAGGTAAGAAAGTCATGCTTTGTGGTTGGGAATCCTTCACTCTGAGGAAATGCTCTGGTAGAACGCCAACGTCAAGTAGCCCTTTACATTAAAAGATCTATATACACCTCAAATCTCCGTGATCATACAAAGTATATGTAAAAGATAGATTTACCCTTGCTAACACATAATACAAAGGTAGCATCAGCTGTATTGCCATTTCACACATTGCAAAGGACCAAATTCTGTGTGCCTAAATCTGACGGAAAACAAGCTTGCCCCCTTTGGTATGATAGTGTTAGATGGAGTGATTTGAAAGATAAATTCTCGTCCAGAGCAAAACAGTTCCTGTTCTGCCAGTGAAACAGATTAACAATTATTATGGCAATTAATGATTAGTGTTGCAAGTTATTAGAAGGAGGCAGGGAAGGGTGGACAGAGGAACGCTGCTAGCTTTGCATGTTTGTTTTGTGAGAGCTGGCATAGATGGGGAGTAATGAGTGGGTGGGATGAGAGGTGGTCCCGAACAGATGGCTGGCTTATTAATTTGGCGTGTCAGTAGTTTAGACTACTTCAGGTCTAGCATCAGTTAAGAGATAATGAGGTTTTAGAACTTCTTTACATGATTTACTTTGCATACCTGTGAATGCGTATTTTACAGATCAAAGAAAGTCTGGTGGAATAGCATTCAAAAGAGTGGGTTGCCACTCTTTTCCTGCGTGGTCTCTGTGTTTTTAAGAGTTGCATGACAGTCAAAAATCAGAAGATGAATTTCCCCTTTTCTACATTTCCAAGCTGGAAAGAGTCACAGCGGTTGTATTTGTGTCCACCGTGTAGCTGATAAGTCTCAGGAGCGTGGCAGGAAAAATGAAATGATAGCGGAGGGCCAAACCAGCCAAGATTCTGGGCATTCCCAGATAAACCATTTCCCGTTTAAATTACTGGCATGTGGCCACCCAATTTGGATCAAACCAATCGAGGAGAGTTAAGCCTTCCCCAATGCCTTTTTCTTAACCCCAGACAACCCCACAAAGCTGCAATTTAGTTGAATTACCAAGCATGGGGGGGGGGGACTCCTACCTCTTGCAGTGGGCTTTAATCACTATTTCAGAAAACTCCAGGTGGATGCTCCCATATTTCTAACATGGTCTGTTGCCTGGATTTTTCCACCATGTCTCTCCATGGCTATGTACCTGAAGAGGGCAGTTAGTCCCTCTGCTGTACATTCCTTTGCTTATTCTGCTTATCCATCCTTTTATTCTGCTCCAAACCCACTGCTTTCCCAGCTGGTTTTCTCTGAAGCACCCCATTGGTCCCTTGATTTATCTTTCCACACTGCAAGAGTCCAGGTGCCTCAGAGTCTACCACATACAGTAGCTGTGGGAGCTTTTTGCTAACTACCTGCTCACTAACTGCTTTAAAACCTCCCTGCTATCTGGAGTAGTGTCAGGATGCATTTGAGCAACAAGGTGAACAGTGCACATTCGTTGACTCCCCTATAGTAGGTAAATGAACAGCAGTGATGGATATTTTTGGTATTTTTCTGAGTTTTTAGCAGCAATAAAGGGGAGCTGAAAAGTGTATTCCCGAATAAATTCAGCATTATTCGGGGCCATTTTGATCCCGGTGGCATTTTAAAAACCCCTCCCCCCACCTCTCTCACTTACTTTCTGCTGGGTGGTGTTGCTGCAGTTAGAGAGCGTGCAGCCTTCTGTTGAGCATCGCCATCCACTCCAAAGTTCAGGACTTCAAAAACTGTAGCTGCCAGCAACACTAAACTGAAGGCTGCACTGGCTCCCAGTGAAGCCTTTACTTTGCTGGAGCCAGCGAAGCCTTTAGTTTGCTGAGCCCCAGCCCTCAGATTCTTGCTGAGTTCAGGCTCCTGGCTCCACGTAGAGTCAGGAGTCCAAATGCAGCAAGAATCTAAAGGCAACAGCCCTCAGATTCTTGCCACATTTGGGCTCCTGGCTCTCCTGCCTTCCTGTCTATGCCGAATTTTTTGAGTATTTTTCGTGTTTGGGTTTATTAACCCGGACATTTTCAAAGAAATCCGGATTTTCCAGATTTTTAAAAAATGTTCAGGTTTAATAAACCTGTACACAAAAAATACCCGGGGGGGGGGGGGAACAGTGCACAGCCCTAGTCAAACTCAAACGGCCATCAGAATACACATAGAACAGGCTGGACACCCTGTTGAAGCAGAAGAGAGGCAGAAATGCTTGTCCTTTTGCTCTGTGAAGAAGCAATACGTGGAGTGAAAGCAAGGGATAAATGTCTGAAAATTCTCTTAGAATTAAGATGGTGGCAGAATGATAGGTTCTAGCCAAGAATACCAGGAGGTCCCTATGTGAATGCTATTTTGCCAGGTTGGAGAGAGAACGACAAGAAGAAATTTCAACGGCCAAGGGGACTTAGGCTAGTGAAAGGAACAGAAGAAGAAGAGTTGGTTTTTATACCATGCTTTTCTCTACCTTTAGGGAATCCCAGAGTGGCTTACAATCACCTTTCCTTCCTCTCCTCACAACAAACACTTTGTGAGTAGAAGGGGCTGAGAGAGTTCTGAGAGAATTGTGACTAGCCCAAGGTCACCCAGCAGGCTTCATGTGTAGGAGTGGGGAAACCAACCCGGTTCACCAGGTTAGAAGCTGCTGCTCATGTGGAGGGGTGGGGAATCAAACCCAGTTGTCCAGATTAGAGTTTGCTGCTCTTAACCACGACACCACACTGGCTCTCTCTCCATGTACTCCATGTACATAGTTGCTATCCAGTACCATCTATCCCATACCTTCGTTGATAGCCTATTCATGGGTATGCCTCTGTTGGGTGAAGATGGTGCAGATGGTATGGAAACAAGTGCTGAAGACAGAAGACCTTTGTCTTGCCTGAAACCAAAATTATTATAAGTATCATGGTCACTGCTGATAATGACTTCGATGTTTACAGAGTCTAGAAGCACTCACATCTGGATTCATCTACTTTTGTGAGCAGGCAATATTGTGTGGTACTTTATCAGGGCAAACTACACTCCATAAAGCCACCCCCAGATGTCACCACAGCTACATGGAACCCTACCCACATGGAAGCAATTTTATGGCAGTCACTACAATTAACACTGAGTTGGCCGTATGTCAACAATTGCAAAACTCTTCCTTGTTCAGGGTATGATATTTGTTCTAGTACAGTGGTTCCCAAAGTGGGCAGTACCACCCCCTGGGGGGCAGTGGGATTACCTAGGGGGGCACTAAGAGGCAAGGGGGCAGCAGGGGGTGCTTCTTTCTTTTCCTGTTTCTTCTCTGCTTTATATTTAACTGAAACATCTTGACCTGTTTAGGGATTGTATTGGTGTTTCACCCAGCCTGTTGCCCAATGGTTTCTACCTGAGCTGACAGAGGCAGTCTTAGATTTTGTGTTGAGGTCCCTGAGACTTCTAGTCCTTGGGGGCTTCAATGTTCATGCTGACGCTGCCCTGAAAGGAGTGGCTCATAACTTCATAAACACCATGTCAACACTATGTTGTCCCCAAACATCCTGTTCCCTACACATGTAGCAGGGAATACACTTGACTCATTTTTTTCACAAAGTGCATGGTTTGGTAATGGAAGAATATTCCATTCACCATTTCCTGTTGAGAAAATTGGAATCTCCTGAAGGGCAGGGGACCAGTTAGGATGGTCTGTTCCAAGAGGCTGATGGAACTGGAGGGGTTCCCACTATCTCTTAGAGATTTTCCAGTCTGCAAGGTTGGTGGTCCTGTCACTGCCTGATTGACCTGTGGAATACAAAGATGACCTGGGCAGTTGACATGACTGCTCCTCAGCACCCTCTTCCTTTCTGCAGAACTGGGAATATCTTTTGGCTTACCAAGGAACTTAGGGAGATGAAGCAGCTGGGCAGACAACTGGAACACAAGTGGATGAAAACTCAAAGTGAATGTGATCGGACAGAGGTGAGAGCGCATCCTCATGCCTACTTGGTGGCGATAACGATGGCAAAGCAAGCTCACATCTCCCCCACTATTGCAAACATACAATCCCCTCAGGTTGTGAGGGGGCTGTTATCCTAAGCAGACTTTGCGGATAACAGTTGCTTACATTGCTGTGACAGAGATACCATGATTGATTCAGTTATATCTCAGGATGCAATTGTAGCACAGTCTGGTCCTAGTTACAGGGATGGCTCTCAGTTGGAAGGGCCTGATGGACAAGTATCTTAGAAGTGTGCTGCCCACCACACCTAGGTTGATAGATTTATTGGAGCAGAGATATTCCGCTGTAGAAAACCAACAGTATTATTTATGCTTATTCATTAAGGAGTTTCAGATTTCTCACCAAAATTAGGAACTAGTGCAAACACATGGATTCTGCTTCTTAAAAAAAAAAATATTTGAATGGGATTTGGGTTGCCCCATGGTGATTATAGGGCCACCAAATTTTGCTGCAGTGGCACTGCTGTTTTTCTCTCCTGCTATAGCAGAGGCTATTGTATTTTGGTCACATCATGAGATGACAAGAGTCACTGGAAAAGACAGTCATGCTAGGAAAAGTCGAGGGCAGCAGGAAAAGAGGACGACTCAACAAGAGATGGATTGACTCAATAAAGGAAGTCACAGCCTTCAATTTGTAAGATCTGAGCAAGGCTGTCAAAGACAGGACATTCGGAGGACTTTCTTTCATAGGGTCGCCATGAGTCGGAAGCGACTTGACGGCACTTCACACACACACACACACACACACACACACACACACACACACACACACACACACACACACACACACAGCAGAGGCACCTTTGGGCCTCCAAGTGACAGTTTCCAATGGATTTATCAAGTAGCTTCTTGGATTTATCCAATGGATTTTTCCAATGGATTTATCAAGTAGCTTCTTCACGGCCACCCCAAAATTGTGGTGGCAAAGCGCCTGGAGGCCAGATGTCCTGACTCCCAGCCTTGTCTTTAATGATGCTGCTTGTGTTATCTTTCAAATCCAGCAGAGGATTAACGATTAACTCCCTTGTGTTTTACGGAGTGCGAGTATATCCCCAGAGTCTCTAGAGGCCCTGTAGCCATTCTGTAATACACCCATTACCATTTTGGGTAACAAAGTGATGAGGAAAAAGGGAGGGCTTGCTATGAAGTATCCTTAAGTACCCAGGCAAGCACTGGTTAATAGGGGACAGTGGGCAAGTGATTATGAGATTTGGGGCAAATTAAAATTTGAGAAAACAATCTAGGAAGATGGGCAAGTGTCTTTATTACATTTAATCAAAATAGTGTTTTTGACTTTTTTTTTTACTGACTAGGTTATATTAGATATAACCTAACGTCTTCTCTGTTCCCTTCATGGTTGTTTTTTTTTTTTAACCTTTCCCTCTCCGTTCCTGCATTAATAAGCACTGCTTTATCTGTAGTCAGAATTCCACAGAAGGTGACCAGCCAGCCCCCTTGCAAAACAGATACCAGTTCCTGTGGGTCAGCTACTAAAGATGTTCTTAGAGCAGTGTGATTTGTTTCAGTTCCCCTGGGATGCTTAGCACATCACCTTTCCAATATGCTCAACCTCCACTGACCCAAAGCTTGGGGCAAGTCCAATTCCAACCCTGGAACTCCCGAGTGACAGCCTAAGAAGCTACCTTTGTGTCATGAGACCAGAGTGGAAAAATGTGCTGTTGATAATGCCATCCATTCTGGAACCCCCTTTCTCCCTAAGTACTAAATTAAATTTCAGATTTCAGATATGTCTAGACATAGACAGTGTGTGATAAAGTTGATAATATATTAATCATTTTTAACAACAGGTAATATGCATAATTTATGGTGTTACACTGCTATCTTTTTTGATATTTATGATGGATAATGCTCAGTTTTTGCCCTCATATTACTGCTTTAAATTATACCACAAGAAAATTAATGAGAAAGTAGATTTATGGGTTTCATTTGTTTGTCAATTTGGAAATTAATTGGGTGTTAATTTTAGCCGTCCCTCATCAGACCAGGTCTTTAGTATGTGTGCATTACTTTGCATTCATTGAAGCCTACCTCCCATTTACTGTGGGTCAGTAGCTTTGCATACATTAAAATAGCCCTCAGGCTCATTCTCTTGATTACTTTTTGAGCTGCCATGCATTAGAAAATTTACGCCTTTCTGTTATAATTATGAAAATTCTGTATAAGAAGATGGTCCTTGCGTAACAGCAAATCTGCATTGTTCCTTGGCTTTTAAGGTCTCATGTAACTAAGTTCAATTATTATTATTATTATTATTATTATTATTATTTTGGTAATATAAAGTGGTATCAAGTCAGTCTCTATTCTATGACCTCCAGCCTTTGAAGTCTCAAAGACTAATTTAAATTCATCAAATTAGCCTGTAAGCATAGACAAAACACACACAAACATGCAAATGTTTTCCCTCTATCCTGTGGCTTGTTTTGTGTATTTTTTACACGTCCAGCAAAAGGTTCTCTGGTTTATACCCTGCTATTATGTTGGAATTTGCACCCCATCAACACAACATTACTTTCAAAAAGAGTTAGCTCTGCCTTGATGTATGGCAGTGTGTAATGTTGATTTGTTACTCCAAAATTGCTTATTGAAGAAATTGTTAGTTATTCTAAAAGGAGCGCGACTCTGAGTTTTGTCTACTTCGCCATTTATCAAGCAAGTCAAAATCCCAGACTCCCTAACTTTTCACAAAAAGGTGCTGAGAGGGGAAGTGTGCCACATTCATGTCTGAATTCACGTGGGGAAACAAGGAATAGTGAACTGATATGTATGTGACCACATAGTTCCTCTGATGAAACTGCATTTTCATTTGCAGAAGTGATTTCCACGTGTTTCCCCATTCTTCTGCAGACCCCCACTTTGCCCCATGCTGTTCTTGAAGGGTCCGCAGACCCTCACAAACAAAATTTGGTAGGTCTTGGTGGACCACTACAGGGAAGGGCAAAATCCGATGCAGCAAAGTTTGTGTACGGTTGGATATAACCCAGTATGTTTGTGTTTCTCTCACTAATGTAGATGGGCTGCACAATATTAGGTTGTTGGCATCTTAAAACCTCTGTACAAGAAATATGTGAAAGACGGAAAAACAAAAAGTCCTGTGACTGAAAAAACTACACAATTCATAATGGTGTTAGCATTAGTACAGGCCAGTACCACTAGATGAACAGTTTAATGAAATGTCTCAGGCTGCATTTATATTTCCCTTTCCCTTGGACGGTACAGCTTTCATAGTGCCATTTCATTGCCAGGAGCTTTACAAACATACCTTTATCATGATAATCTGTTGCCCTGCATAGGATGTTTAAAAGCGCTTCCATGGATCTCTCTCTCTCTCTCTCTCTCTCTCTCTCTCTCTCTCTCTCTCTCTCTCTCTCTCTCTCTCTCTCTTTCTCTCATAAAGATGAAATAATGCACATTATACATGCAATTATGTATTTGCCCGTACAAAAGCTCCTCCAACTGATTCATTATCATTTCAAAATGGATTTTCTTTAAGTGTGTGAATTAATTTAATGCTGTTATCCCATGCATAGATTGAGACATCAGAGCTCATCTAGTCCATTCTCCCGAAATGGTGAGAAGGCTCATACCTGGTGCCTAGTCTGCTGCGATGAAAGATGCCTGGAAAGACTACCATGGATATCTATCCCCACACACACACACACTCACCCCAAATGCCCGTAGGATGCTGCTGCACTAAAGGGACAGCATAGTGCTACAGCTGTGCCACGGCAAAGACAGAGGCACACCACACACTAGCATAGGAGCATCCTTTATACCTTGGTTTAATGCAGCCACAATCTCTTCCAACATACTTTGACTCCCTGATAGTCCCATACTACAGACAATTATTTATGTTGTCTAGATTGAATGCCATCCCGTTAGGGCGCTATTGGGTCGTTTACATAAGGTGCCGTATTCTGAGCGAGTGTGTGAAGGTGGTTCTGGTCAAGTAGACCGTTCATTTCTGTTCAGCTGTGACCTGCTCCGTGTGGCAAGAGATAGAGGGATAAAATGTTTTATCTGGGACCCTAGGTGTGAATTGGATAATTTGAGGTTTCTTTTAGCAGGGGTGGAGTTTAATACTACATTGGCAGTTGTCAAGTTTTTCCCCTAGTTGATTAAGATTAAAAATTATTAATTCTGGATTGTTACAGATCCATGTGTGTGTGTGTGTGTGTGTGTGTGTGTGTGTGTGTGTGTGTGTGTAAGACTAATATTCTTTTAGTCTTAGACTGCTTTGGGGGTTTGCTTTGATTATGCATGCCTTTCCTGACTGTCAGAGGTCGCCTTGCTCTCCCCGTGCATTTTGCCCGTGTTTTCTGGATGTTGTTTCAGTCAGCATCCAGAGAACACGCGCAAAATGCATGGAAACGCATTGGATATAATGGTTGGAAAAGGCATGCATAATCAAAGCAAAGCCCCGAAGCAGTCAGGGGGGATGACAGTGAGGAAACAGCCATGCATAAAAGGCCACAGTGTGATGCTGTTCAGAGCCGAATTGGCTGTATGAGCAGTATCATTAAAATAAAATAGCATAGGAACATCTATTTACTTAATTTATACCCTTCCTTTCCGTCCAGTGGGAATCCAAAGTGGCTTGCAACATTCCCTCTTCTGTATTTTATCCTCGCAACAACCCTGTGAGGTAGGTTAAGCTGAGAGTATGTGACTGGCCCAAGGTCACCCGACAAAATTCCATGGCAGAGTGGGGATTTGAATTTGGTCTCCCACCCAGATCCTAGTCTAAGACTCAAACTACTACACCATGCTAGCATCATGGGGTCAAATTAATAATCTTAGTTTTAAAATGGATTTCTTAAGAGAGAAGAGTGCTCTGTTTATACCGTGAACCATGGAGACAAAAGAAAGAAAAAGCACTAAGTAATTTCTCCTGTTTCATAGGCTGGAAAGCACCAATCTTATAGCTGAGGGTGAAATTTAGAGCGGTTCCTCAGTGGAACAGGCTTCCTCGGGAGGTGGTAAGCTCTCCTTCCCTGGAGGTTTTTAAGCAGAGGCTAGATGGCCATCTGTCAGCAATGCTCGATCTATGACCTAAGGCTGATCATGAGAGGGAGGGCACCTTGGCCATCTTCTGAGCATGGAGTAGGGGTCACTGGGGGTGAGGGGTGAGGTAGTTTGGAATTTCCTACTTTGAGAAGGGGGTTGAACTAGACGACCCTGGTGGTACCATCGAACGCTATGAGTCTATGAAAGCCCCCCATATCAGTGCACTCTTTTCAGAGAAGATGAGCGAGACTACAGAAAAAGTGTGGACAGCGCAGCCTTCCCGTTTCTGAAAGTTGTTTCCCACCCCACCCCCTTTTGAAGACAGCTATGAGAAGGCTGGCTACGGATAATATGGTCTTTTCAACCAGGAGAGATATGCACGTGAGCATGTGTGGGTGGAGGCTGCCAGCAATTGCTCTTAAACTGATTTTGGCCCAGGCTACCACTTACACACTTTCTGCCTGCCCAAAATATCTAATGAATTGTAATAGACAGAAGTTGTTAAAGCTGCTTCCACCTCATATACTCAACAAAATGAGATCCATTTTAAAATGCAGATGTTTTTACTGGCGAGCCTATCTACCTTCATTGGGTAAATGGTTGAAGGTTCTTTTGCCTTTGTTGTATGACTTGGTGGACATTGTACTTACCCAAGAATGAGGTTTGCGTCTAGGTCTTGCCGTTTAATACCTTGCTCGAGACTAATTTTAGCATTAGCTCTCCACTCCATAGAAATAGAAATATATTACATAAATCTGTGTTTAGTTTAATTTACACATCCTTAAATGACTGGGCCAAGTTCTTTAAGGGCATTTATTCTGCTTCATATAAATAATTGATCAGCCAAGTTAATTTACTTCTGCCTGACTTGGTCACCCTTAATTAACTGCCCTAGAATAAAGAGTGATTTTATTTGTTAGCTCAAAATCTTTCACAAAAGTGAGAAAAAGGGGCTTTATGTTGAGGAAGGGAATAACACAAAGAGATTATACATGCTCTTACTGTTAGCTGGTGTTTACATGTTTGTTAGCAGTAGCAGATATATTGGGTTGGAGCCAAAGAGCCGTGGGCAAAGTTGTACTCACCGGATGGACCCCATCTGTTGAATAGGTTTGTGCTTTGTAGCTCCCTACACTAGGGAACTGTTCAGTGAAAAGCTGCTCAAGGACAGCATGGAAGGCAGCTGGAAGGGAATGGTGTGTGTGTGGAAACTGCAGAAGTACTTTCTGGATGCACAAGGGCTACTTTGGATCCCAACCCATGGACATCAAATAAACACCCATAACATTACACAAAGCGGCACCTGACACCCAAGCACTGGAGGGTGCTTGTTGCGTGCTTCACTAGGAAGTGGTCCACCCTTGACTGTGCTCTTTCTACTTCTCCCTGACAGGACATTTACCACATATGTGCACAAGCAAAAGCAACTGACATATGTGCCAACTGTCCCAGCTTACTGGGTCAGTACTATTTTATCTCTTGGTGGGAATTTATTGAACTTTGGCCTCTGTGCCCTGTTGTTGGTCCTCCCTAGTAACCGGTTGGTCACTGTGACAGACAGGATGCTGGACTAGATGGGCTACTGGTCTGATCCAGCAGGGCTCTTCTTATATTTTTATGTCTTGTGTGGTGACAAGAGCGGTTTCTGTATGAGTCCCTCCAGCAGACAGAAAAGTGATGCCTCCTGGTCACTTAGGAAGTACTGACTGCTCCAAAGAGATTGTAGAAGCCAGGATTAACTGTTTGCTTAGGGAAAGACGGAAGTGAGCACCAGAAAACCATTGATGGGGACCAACCTCAATATCTAGAGGTAATAAACCTATGCATACCAGTGCTAAGAGGCAACATCAGGGTAAAACCTTGGCCCCTATGCCCTGTTTATTGGCCCTATAGGGAAACTGGTTGGCCACTGTGTGAGATGGGATGCTGGACTAGATGGACTACTGGTGTGATCCAACAGGGCTTTTCTTATCTTATTACCTAAATTGTCCCTGTTATGCTTTGGGGAGAGATGTAGAGGTTGCCCTTTTTTAAATATTAGGATTCTTGCTTGTGTGTGTGCTAAAGTTCCCATTCATCATACTTCAGGCATCTCCTGGGGTCTTAGTAAGTTAAATATCTCCATGAGACTAGTGTTTGTATATATAAATACATGTGTTTAAATATTAAACCTTGCTGGTGAGGCTCATTGAGCATTGTTAGGTATGATAGCAGGTTATAGGACTGCTGAGTAAAGTGTGACTGCAGAGCCAGTGTGATGTCCTGGTTAGATTGGTGGTCTAGGATTTGGAAGACCATTTCGCCAGTGAAGCTTGCTGGGTGGTCCTGGACCATTCACACACTTTCAGCCTAACATGTTTCACAGGGCTGTTGTGAAGATAAAACGGTGGTGAGGAGAACTTTGTAAGATGCTTTGGATCCCCATGGGGAGAATGATGGGGGGGTGGGGTTTACAGATAAAATTAATTAATACAACAGGCAGTTGAGAATCTTCAGTAGCATGATACCATGATTGAGAGTATGGGAAATACCAATTCTGTTCCCATCATCACCTGATCATTTTGAGCATAGTTTATACACAATTGATTAACCTATTATCTGTCCAAAATGTTCTGACTTATCTAAAGTAATTTCATTCAGGGACAAACTATACATGATGCAGGAATTCCATGACTGGAACACCAGACATGTAAACTGAAGTTGGGTGTAGGGCTGTCGATTCGGTTTGGCCCGAACTGAAAAACAGCTGAATTTCCCCTGACTCGGCGGTTTCTAGTTCGGGACGAACCGAACTCAAAAATGGCGGGAAACCGGGGGAGCCGAATTCAGCGAGTTCGGGAGTTCACGAATAAATTCGGCAAATTCGGGGCGTCAGTAAGCAGCATAACCGTCAGTAAGCAGCATTCTCCTCCCCCGGCCAATCAGTGGCCAAGCTGGGTTTTCTTCTGGCCAATCAGTCAGGATTGAGTACTGGAGGAATCAGCTGCTGCGCGGCCGGGCCGGGGAGAGAGAGAGAGAGTGAGAGAAATCCTCATGGGAGGTGCTTGTGCACATTCGCTCCTTTCCGTGGCTGCAGGGGGCGCATTTTTGGGGGTAGAGACCCCAAACTTTCAGCGAAGCTTCAGACGAGCCTTCTTAAGAGACCCCCAAGTTTTGTAAACATTGGGTCAGGGGGTCCCAAGATATGGGCTCCACCCCTCTTCCCTCCCCCTTTTCCATTTCTGTGGCTGCAGAGGGTGATTTTTTGGGGGTGCAGCCCCCAAACCTTCAGCATAGCTTCAGACGAGCCTTCTTAAGAAACCCCCCAAGTTTTGTAAAGATGGGTTCAGTGGGGGCAGAAATATGGACTCCCCCTTTTCTCTTTCCGTGGCTGCAGGGGGTGCATTTTTGAGGGTGCAGCCCCCAAACATTCAGCATAGCTTCAGACGAGCCTTTGTAAGAGACCCCCCAAGTTTTGTAAACATTGGGTCAGGAGGTCCCGAGATATGGGCTTTCACCTTTTCCCTATTGGGATGAATGGATCACCCGATACTGTATGCATCTCCAGAGCGGCAAAACCTTCCGTGCTTATATGGAATCATATTGGATTACCCAGTCCTCCCAGCCCCTCCTGATGGAACAGAAGACAGCCACAGTAAGACCCCTTTGGGAGCTTTAATCTATAATTTTTCTCCTGTGTGTGTGTGTGTGGGGGGGGAAGCAGAGTCTGTGTGTGTGTGGGGAGGGAGCAGTTTCTGTGGGTGGGGGGGGGAAAGCCAAAGGGGGCTTTTGCCCATTCTGCCTGGGGTGTGTGTGCCCCCTCGAGTCTCTCTCTCCCTGGTTTGAGGGGGGGCTTCAGTTGTGTGTCCTCAGGTTTTCCCTCATTCATAAGATCGGTTAGGTCTATTTTGATACTTGCTCAAAACCGGTTTTCAAATGGTTACTTAAAGAATGCATTTGCCTGGTCTCGGGTCCGATGCAAAAGGGGAAATTCCACCCCCTCCTGCTCATTATGCATAGCTAGCTGCCTCTGTCCCTTTCCATGGTTTGCAAACTCCCAGGTGTCAGGTGTTGCTTTGCATGGTTGCAAAGGTGTTGCTTTGCAGTTGTGGGTGTTGCTTTGCAGTTGTGTTGCTTTGTAGTTCTGTTGCTTTGCAAACGTCTTAGCACCTGCCCCGCCCTTGCTCTCAGCTGTTTGTCGGGGCTGGGAGCTTTGTGCGTGGGCGGCAAGCTCTGCTCAGAGATGCACATTAAGGGTGGGGGGACCCCTTTCGGGGCCCATATCTCAGCCCCCCCTGACCCAATCTTTACAAAACTTGGGGGTCTTGCAAGAAGGGTCCTTTGAAGCTCCGCTAAAAGTTTGGGACCTCTACCCCCAAAAATGCCCCCCCCTGGAGCCGCGGAAAGGTGCGGTTGTGTTTTTAATGGCTTTATTCGGCCGAATTTTTTCCCCGAACTTTGAATTTGCGCCGAATTGCACGGACCCGAAGCGGGGGAGTTCGGACTTTGGCATATCCCAAATCCAGACGGGCCGAATTCGGCCGAATCCGAACTATACCGAATTTTTTTTTTCAACAGCCCTAGTTGGGTGCCCTATCTAAATTGGTACAGGGGAAGGGGTGGGTGGCTTAAAACACAGATACTCATTGGTTCCCTAGTCAGAACTCGCCTCCCCGGGCTATTTTAAGCTGTGGTAGAAGAAGAAGAAGAATTGGTTTTTATATGCCGACTTTCTCTACCACTTAAGGAAGAATCAAACTGGCTTGCAATCACCTTTCCTTCCCCTCCCCATAAGAGACACCTGTGAGGTAGGTGGGGCTGAGAGAGCTCTAAGAGAGCTGTGACTAGCTCAAGGTCAAGGACAAGCTGGCTTCGTGTGGAGGAGTGGGGAAACCAACCCGGTTCACAAGATTAGTGTTCGCTGCTCATGTAGAGAAGTGGGGAATCAAACCCGGTTCTCCAGATTAGAGTCCACTGCTCCTGACCACCTCTCTTAACCACTACACCACGCTGGCTTTGACAGGTACTTCAGTTTGCAGTGTGTGCATCGTACCTCTCAGCTGAGCAAAGTTTGAAGCCTTCTTCCAGCCTAAAGAGCCTCCTTTCAACTTTAAGTGATTTGTCCTTCAGATCTGAAGAACATTCTCTTTTCTTTGTTTTTCTTTCCCTGTGTGGCACTGTTTGTTTAACTTCATTAGCACATGACCATTATTTTCAATGGAGCAAATGAAAGTGGCTGCTGTAGCTGCTGTTGCTCTTTACATTACCAAAAATAATTTAAGGGGGCAAATGCAGTCACAACTATGCAGCTTTAGGTCATATCATTCAGTGGATGAAGTCCCTAAAGATACATGGGTTCACTCATTGAATGGGCAAGCACAAGGGAGTAGTGAAGCAATGG
The DNA here is from genome assembly GCF_029931775.1 of Euleptes europaea. NCBI lineage: Eukaryota > Metazoa > Chordata > Lepidosauria > Squamata > Sphaerodactylidae > Euleptes > Euleptes europaea. The sequence continues at coordinate 42,112,640 of NC_079312.1, read as the reverse complement.
GGTAGGAACGCATGGGTTCAATTTCATATGTTGTTCTGCACCAACTAGTCAGATTTTTTTAGCAGTAGGTTCTAAAGGGGGGTTGTGCGTATCTGAATTATTTCTTCTTTTATTTCAGTTCTTAATTTGGCCCTGAGGCCTTCATGGACCAACAATTATTCTTGATTTCCTCTCCCTTTCCTTTCGTTAAAGGATGATTTTCCTTTCTTACCCTCCCTCAGAAGCTATTTAATTAAGTCATAAAAAGTATGCCTTCTCTCCACAGAGTTATTAGTAGAATTAAATATACAGAGGTATTCTAATGGTCCTTCAAGCAATTGTGTCTTCATGTAACCTGAGAACCCGAAAGAAATTATTTGGATAAGAAGACACCATAAACCAGATGAGCTTTCCTTTAATCTAAACACAGAACTAGAAGATGCTGTAAGTGGAAAATGACTCTGTTAGTGCCAGTAGATCCTTTGCTGACTGGATTGTAGTGTTCCTGCTAAGGTCCCTTTCTCCCATGATCCTGTTGGCATGACAACCCCTGCAACACAGTTCCTTCCCATGCTGCTGGGGATAATGTGGCTACATGGGAAGAGCCCTTGTTGTGTCTCCTCCCCATGCTAGCATCAGCCCTTTGGGGAAATGGTGCAGTTCTGGCATGAGAAGTGCCCCAGTCCAGTTTTTCCCATGGGAGCTGGCACTTCTCACATTATCCCAGCTGCAGAGGAAGAAGTTGCATTGCACTGGTTCCCACAACACCAAACTAATGCAAGAAAGGACCCTAGGGAGCTTTCCATTCCTTCAGAGTTAATAAGCAGTTATCACTGGATGTTGTACCACATACTGTACATGGCCCAAATGTTCAGACGTTTATTTAGGAGACTTCTAGACCTCCTTTCAATAAAAAAAAACAAATACACCCAATGCAGCTTATAGCAATAAAGCTGGTAAAACAATATATAACTGTAAAGTCAGTAAAGGCAACAGCACATCAAAAATAATTAAAAAAAATGCAAGGAGAACTCTGCAGAAAAGCCTTCCAGCACAAATAAGGTTTCACCTGACAGCAGAAGGGTATAAAGACAGGGCTGTGGGATGGAACTGAACTCCACAATTCACAGGTAGTTCCTGAATAGGTATTCATGCAGGTCCTCATTAAGCCTAGAGTTGCCAGCACTACGTTGGCAAATGCTGATAGTTTTTAAGAGTGGTATCTGGGAGGCATGGAATTTGGGGAGGATGTGATGTCAGTTCTGGGTGATGTTCTAGGAATTTCCTGTGATCTCTGTGGTAAATACCATAGATACATGGGGAAATTTCTTGAGAATCACTGTGGAGGCCATTTCCCAGCCATTTGGTCTCCTGGCCCTCAGGTGGGGGGTTGGGGCTGAGAGCGGGGTGGGGTACCTACTATAGAGTCAGTGAGCAGAGGTTAGTAGCAGAGAGGAAGAGTCTTTTTTGGGGGGGGCTAGACATGATTTTGCTGGGCTATCACCTTGTATAAGGCAGCTGGAAAATTACATATATAAAATTAACAAGTAAACAGGAGGAATTAAATTTCGTATAACTGGCATTAGTGTTATAATTATATTGTTATTGCAGGGCTATGTCTTTCATTAGCAAGATATGACAAGATGGTTTCCAGCTCTATGGCCTCTCATTATGAGTGGCTCTGGCATGTTTTTTTATTTTCCCATAAGAACAGTTCAATTCTAGAAGTAAATTGTTGCAGCATGATGTGAGTTATCACCCTGTGTTTGTAGTAAGTCTTCTGCTTCAATTTAATTGCTAATAAAGAAGGTGGCATGCTCTAGGGCTGTGATAGTGGAAGACCAAAAGGATTGGCAAGGGAAGTGGAGACTGTACTGCAAGCCACAAGAGATGATACTTTCCCACTGATTTTTCCTTTGTCTTCCTGAGTTCTGCTCCCATAGCATTGTTCCTTCCCCAGCAACCAGGAAAAAGTCTTAGGTTGGCCGTTACCTTTCTTGATGTTTTAAAATGTTAAAATTAATAATACAGTACATAAAATATCTTATAGGGTTCGGACAACGTGTCCAGATTCAATTAAAGAAATGTAATTATTGATGTATACGTTTGGATATATATATATATATATATATATATATATATATATATATATATATATATATATATATATATATATATATATATGTAAAGCTGTTAAGTAAATACGGCTATATTTAGGAACAAGAATTTACTTTGAAAACGAAATAGCTCTACCAACAGATAAACATAATCTAGTAGCTCGGACCATTAATGAAAATATAACTCATACGAAGGGAAAGGACAAATGTTTACAATTGTGGCAGGCTTTAAAAAGAGGGACCTTATATACAAGTGCTAACAGCTGCTTTATTGCCCCCCCTTCTTCTCTTAAATTATTTCAGGTTTGTGAGTCATGATGCAAGAATCTGGGACTGAGACAAAAAGTAATGGTTCAGCCATTCAGAACGGTGCAAGCAGTGGCAACCACTTGCTAGAGTGTGGCCTTCGGGAAGGGAGATCAAACGGGGAGACCCCTTCTGTAGACATTGGTGCTGCAGATCTTGCCCATCTCCAGCAACAGCAGGTACCGTAAATTACATTATGACTTTTCCTACTAAAAGGGGCAAGGAAACGAATGGAGCATTTAATTGCATAAAAGACAGTGTGATGTATTATTCCCCTGCAAAGTAAGTACTTGGGGAAAGTGCTTTTTTGGACTGCATGTTTTTTTCTGTTTGTGTATATTACACAGTAAGCTTTGGATTTGGCAGGGGGGAGGAATGTAGTGCAAATGTAATAAAGAAAGTTAACATTGTTTGGGATAGCCTTTTTTTAAAATTGGCTCATCAGCAAGATACAAAGGACATACCTTGATTTTGTTGTCTCTCTACTACTGCACACAACACCGTTTTAATAAAAGTACAGGGATACTTTTTTTTAGGATAAAACATGTAGTTAACGGCAACAAAGGATTTTGTTTTATACGTGGGAAATATCATGCTGAATGTACATGTAAGAACTGGAATTTAGGGAATGATGGGAGCGAAAGTAATATTGTTACTTTGTAATTTTTTTTAAGTACCTTCCTTAATGTGGATAGTTAAAAGGGACAAAAGGCGGGTTTTTCGTGGTTCACAAATACGTGTATAAGTAAAGCCTTGCTCTTCTGTAACAGTGACAGAATTCTGAACACCTTTTAAAGAAGCCTTTGGCTGCTGTTTAGAGATTCTTCAGAACGCATGACAGTCTTGTCAGCAGGTTGTTGTACAGTATTAAAAAGAAACTATGAAAACACATTTTATAAAGCAAGAAAGCAGCTTTGCTATTCCCCCCCCCCCAGGGTGGGAAGAAACCCCCAGAGCTCCATTACAGTTAAGCATTGAGAGATTTGCATGATGCTAAATGCAATAGGCAGTTATTTCAGTCATTTTCTTCCTATAGGTTTCTTACTTGAAGTGAGAATACAATCAGTGAGAAAATCACAGCCATGCTGAATTCATTACTGCAGTAGTCACACAAAACCATAGATAAAATTTCAATAAGTGCAGGCCACAGTTGAGTAAACAGTTGCACTGAAACTTAATTCCTGTTGACTTTTCCCTCATTCTTCGCCAGGGGCACATTCTGAATCGTAGTGCAAAGACAACAGGGGTTACAGCTTTGATTAAAGTGGAAGGGAATTAGAACGGTAAAATATGTTGGCACCAGGCAAGACGCAAAAGCCTTCTTTCTGAGAGCCTTCACATCAAAATGAGCTAATTGCACTGCAGTGTACAGTTTGAGCATAATGCTGTGTTGTTCTTGTTTTAGTCCCATCTTTTTGTTGGTATATGTAGGCGAAATCTGTAGACAGTACCCCTACATGTTAAAAATACAAAGTCTGGCCTTTTTATCTGTTTGCACCAAATATTAATCAGCCTTGGGGCTACCACCTTCTGACTGCTCCATGATCAAGAGCTGATCCTGCATTAAATAGGGGGTTGTACTAGATGGCCTGTATGGCCCCTTCCAACTCTATGATTCTATAAGACCCCTCCATAATCAACCAGAGGGGTCACTATTGAGTGAAGAGGCACCTTAGTTGTGCATGTCCTATCACTCAGCGGCAGCCCATTTGGGTTCATAAGGAGAGGCAACAATGCATTTGAAAAAGAGAACTAAGCGTCTTACAGATCAGTTCCGTTGACTGTCCAAACCAGTTAGATAGGCTGCTTTTCTATGCCCTGGATATAAGACACTAAAATGGCAAGGGAATTTGTGTCACGCTTGAATTTCACCAAATTCGCAGCAACGACTAGTTATAATTTTCTGCTTCACCTTTTCCTCACCTACAACCATGGCTCGCAGTCTTTTCCCTCGACCTCCATATTCTTTCTTTTTCTTTTAACCATTGTATTTTGTTTTATTGAACAAGCCGTTTCACACTCTAATGTCATATTCGTTCTTATGCATTTGCATGCATATTTATTTTTGAAGCAGTGTAATATCTAAATGAGTACCCAGCTTGCTGGGGGTAAAGGTAATATCTAGATGAGTACCCAGCTTGCTGGGGGTAAAGGGAAGATGACTGGGGAAGGTACTGGCAAACCACCCCGCAAAAATAAAGTCTGCCTTGGAAACGTCGGGATGTGACGTCACCCCATGGGTCAGGAATGACCCAGTGCTTGCACAGGGTACCTTTACCTTTTTAATATCTAAACTGCCCTCGAAATCCGTATCACAATGCGTAGGTTTCTGTGGTTTCCCGATCTTCTACTCCTAAATGGTGAACAGAAAAAAAATGCTGTTTTCAAACTGCTAATGCAAGCATACAACATACAGCATAATGTTTAGATGTTTCTCACTATACAACATATGCTCTCAGGTCACTTAACAGAATGCTTGATATAAAATGCTCATTCAATAAATATGAATGGCTGTTAAGTAAAACTGCTGTTTCTTGACAGCACTATAGTATAAATTCTTTATTCCTCCCCCCTGCATTTTGACAACTGTATTACATTGTCTGATCTGTCAGAAAAAGGTACTTTTTGCTCTGCTTCTTTGTCAAATATATTGTTAATATATATCCTCTTTACAAATAGCAGTTCAAGAGTTATTTTGATTGGCTCATCTATCTAGATTTTATGATTGCTTATTTTATGTTTAGTGAACATGGGATTCATAGTGATACTAAGGGTTAGCAAAGCGAGTTAAGCATTTCTGTGAGGATGGTCCCCAGAAAAAAAAAGCACCAGGCATATTAATTTCAAATGTATACATATTATTTCATACAAACTGGAAATCACATTTTCACATTCACATAAATGCTTATACTGTTGGTATGACAACTCTTTGCTCCAAAACTACAAAATGTCATGTTGATGAGGGAACTAGCTTGTTCTCTGTTGCTCCAGAGACTAGGACACAGAGTAATGGATTTAAACTAATAGAAAAGCGATTCCACCTGAACATTAGAAAGAACTTTCTGATGGTGAGGGCTGTTTGATGGTGGAATGCACTGCCTCTGAGGGTGGTGGAGTCCCCGTCTTTGGAGGTCTTTAAGCAGAGGCTGGATGGCCATCTGTCGGGAGTGCTTTGATTGTGGGATCCTACATAGCGGGGGGAGGGTTGGGGTCACTGGGGGTGTGGAGGGGAGGTAGTTGTTAATTTCCTGCATTGTGCAGAGGGTTGGACTAGATCCTGGTGGTCCCTTCCAACTCTATGATTCTATGAAAACAGTTCAGAATTCCCAAAATTAAGACATGTAGTCCTGAGGTTCTAGATAAGGCATACGGGCTCGATTCATTATTATGTTTGCACTAAGTGTAGCATATTGCCCACAACATGGTTTGAGCTTCTCGTTTTCTTTCAGTGCTAAGTATTCCTGTTTCTTGGACATGCGGAATTCCATGAATACAGTAACAGCTATAACAACTGCTTGCCAATTCAGATATTGTCATCACAAATAGTGATTTACAAGCCCACTTTAAACACAGTTGGTGAACTCTTGTTTTACTGTCAAATTATGAACCAAGGTTTGTCAATTCAGACATCACTCCAAACCACAGTTAAGCTTCTTGAACTGCAATTTTGGTGTAGTGTCAGGACTGAACTACTATGTTGTGCTGCCACATTATGGATTCCACTCCAGGTCAAATGGGCCCCGCTCAGATAGCACCACTCAACTAGGTCATAGTTTTCTTAGAGAGAGGCTGCCAGGGTAGGGAAGGAAGGAAAGCTAAAGGGGGAGGGCAGCAGATAAAGATAGATTGGCTGGTGGGTGGGTGGAAAGGAGAGAAGGAAGACAGAAAAGAGGAAAGGCAGGATCCTCTGAGAAATGACACCAAGGGTATAGACTTCCTCCTTTGCTGCCAGGCCATCCTTACCTAGTTAGCTTGGAACAAAGTTTTGTTTTTTGTTTGTTTGTTCCTTCTAGAGCATGGTGACACACATTTCAGTTTTATTTCCTTTTTTCCTTTCCCTACTGCACCTAGTCAAGGTTAACTGGCCTCACAGATGAGGAGAACCTGAGTGCCAAAAAGGTGCAGCCATTGGAATTTGTTTCCACACTTAGTTTCAGTGTTGTTATTATTTCCCCCATTCTCTGATTTGTCCAGGGGAACAACTCATTCTATTTTTCGGTCTTTTGTTAAGACACCAGTCCAAAAAGAGGTATAGGTCTCCATGTCTACAGGACAGGCAAAACAAAGGAGAATCACCCATATAACAGACACAAAATGTTTTTTTTAAGGAAAAACCCCCAACAAGAATTGCAACCATACCAGCAGTCTTCCAGGAAGATAGGGTAGGAGCAAAGATAATGGTCATTCCCCTCAGCTAATGTTCCTGTTTGTTCATGAGCAAATTAACCATGAAGACTTTGTCAGCAATTCTACTCAATAGAGATCAGAGTTGCATCTCACCTGTGTATCTTTTGCTGGATTGAAGCTGTTTGGATGCTGTATGGAGCAGGAAGAAGGATAAGAACACTGTTCTCTCTGCTCTGTAGTATCTGACGAAGGGAGCCTTGACTCTTGAAAGCTTATACCCCAAAAACCTTGTTGGCCTCTGAGGTGCTACCGGACTAGAATCTAGCTGTGCTCATGCTGAGTGCCCATTTCTTCCAAGGCCCATTCTTTTGTGATTTCAATCCATCTGCATAATCCAGGGTCTTCACATATTACAAACCCAAGTGGCTATCAACTAAGGTCTCTAGAAGTGACTAATCCATCATTAACCAGTATTTCTCCACAAGCTTCCAAAGAGGATAACATGTCTTGTCTTGTCATGATGTCAAAGTATCTCAGACTGTTTGTATTTCTGGGAAAGAATACTATCAAAGAGGGACCATTCCCTCTTGCCAACTTTTACCCCCAAACTGCCCAACTTGATTTCCCAGCACAGTTGGTATCAATATGCAACATAGCTGCTATTTCTGTCCTTGTACCATCTACCAGCTTGTTTAGTCAGCACAACATGTCTGCTACAGTGAGGGAAAAAAGTATTTGATCCCCTGCTGAATTTTCCTGTTTGCCCTCTGACGAAGAAATGACCAGTCCATAATTTTAATGGTAGGTCTATTGTAGCTGTGAGAGACCGAATAACAACAGGAAAACCCCCAGAAACCCAGAAGACAAAAGTCAGAGATTGATGTGCATTATAATGAGTGAAATAAGTATTTGATCCCTTTGCAAAAGATGACTTAGTACTGGGTGGCAAAACCCTTGTTGGCAATTACAGAGGTCAGACGTTTCTTGTAGGTGGCCACCAGGTTTGCACACATCTCAGGCGGTATTTTGTCCCACTCCTCTTTGCAGATCCTCTCCAAGTCAGTAAGATTTCGAGGCTGATGTGTAGCTACTCAAACCTTCAGCTCCCTCCACAGATTTTTGATGGGATTAAGGTCTGGAGACTGGCTAGGCCACTCCAGGACCTTAATGTGCTTCTTCTTGAGCCACTCCTTTGTTGCCTTGGCTGTGTGTTTTGGGTCATTGCCTTGCTGGAATACCCATCCTCGACCCATTTTCAATGCCCTGGCTGCGGGAAGGAGGTGCTCACCCAAGATTTGACGATACATGGTCCTGTCCATCGTCCCTTTGATGCGGTGAAGGTGTCCTGTCCCCTTAGCAGAAAAACACCCCCAAAGCATAATATGTCCCCCTCCATGTTTGATGGTGGGGATGGTGTTCTTGGGGTCGTAGGTAGCATTCCTCCTCCTCCAAACACGGCGAGTTGAGTTGATGCCAAAGAGCTCGATTTTGGTCTCATCTGACCACAACATTTTCACCCAGTTCTCCTCTGGGTCATTCAGATGTGCATTGGCAAACTGCAGACGGGCCTGTACATGTGCTGTCTTGAGCAAGGGGGCCTTGCGAGCTCTGCAAGATCTCAGTCCTTCACGGCGTACTGTGTTACCAACTGTTTTCATGGTGACTATGGTCCCAGCTGCCCTGAGATCATTGACAAGTTCCCCCCGTGTAGTTCTGGGCTGCTTCATCACCATTCTCATGATCATTGCAACTTCACGAGATGAGATCTTGCATGGAGCCCCAGACCGAGGGAGGTTGACAGTTAGGGTTAGGGTTAGGGTTGTCACCTTCTCACCAAGCTGCTTGGCAATAGTCTTGTAGCCCAGTCCAGCCTTGTGCAGGTCTACAATCTTGTCCCTGACATCCTTGGACAGCTCTTTGGTCTTGATCATGGTGGCTAGTTTGGAATCTGATGGATTGATTGCTTCTGTCGTCAGCAGAACCCTAACCCTAACCCTAACCCTAATCTGGTTGATAGGGGATCAAATACTTATTTCACTCATTATAATGCACATCAATCTCTGACTTTTGTCTTCTGGGTTTCTGGGGGGTTTCCTGTTGTTATTCTGTCTCTCACAGCTACAATAAACCTACCATTAAAATTATGGACTGGTCATTTCTTCGTCAGAGGGCAAACGGGCAAATTCAGCAGGGGATCAAATACTTTTTCCCCTCACTGTACATTCTCACTAAGCAGCCAAGTACATTTTTGGCAGTGGGCACAAATTACCATGTTGTGCCCTTCTTCCAAACACAAAAGGTAGTTCCCATGTATGTCAGCAGCTATTGGCATACCCCCCTGAAATAATCTGTGGTTAAGGCTAAAGGACTGAAGAGGCATAATGCTCAGATACGTTTAAACTCTAGTTCTTTGGGAGGATCTAAATAAATCTGTGTCCCAAGAATAAGTTATCTGATTGCTAGGACCCTGCACATGTGCAGAGTGCTTTCCCTCAATACACAGCAACAATGTGCAACTATCTAGTATTTGGGAACTCTTCCATTTTAGTCATTAAGGCCCTGGTTTATTGCTATCTCCTCACTGCCAGATTTCCCAACACAGTTTTTAAGTAACATCTCTTGAGAGGAGAATGTAGGGGCACAAATTAAATCAACAAAGTACTCATATTAGGATCATAAGCTAATCACTATTGCCTGAGTAGTTGATGGTGTGCCATATTGCAGATATATGTCTTCTTATAAGGCATTCTATATATGCCTTCTTACGATAACTACTGAATTGTAAATTGTAGATGGAAGGTAATAATTGGCGCTAAAAGCTCAACTACGTCTTACATTTAGCACATAGTTAATGTCATATGTATGGTAAATAGCCCATCTCTCCAAAGATACATAATTGTGACTACATGCTGGTATCATGCAGTACATACCTAGTGGTGTGTGGAAGTACTACTGTTAACACAACTATTTAGTGTGATAATGTCAGGCCCCACTCCTTGACGTTTCTTGACCCCTATCCATGATATTATTGGGCCCTGCCCAGTTGTCTCAGAGTTTAGGATGGGGATTTGGCAACACCTCAGTGTACTCATGCCCAATGGGCCTGTCCTCACAACATGGGTCATTACAAGTAAGTGTTTGATAGATAATTTGATCACTGGCTACTTTTAACTAGTTGAACACCTGAGTAGCCCTCAGGAAGACATGGTTCCTTAAAAGATGCTGATTTGTTGGAGAAAAGTAGATAAGTTTTGACAAGAAAACGAAAAGCCCAGGAATGCTCTGGCAGCCTCAAATTGCTAGAGGGAAACATCACATTGGATGAAGTGTGAGCCCATAGATCAGCATGGCTAGGGGCTGTGGTAGATCATGCTGGACCACAGAAATATGACCATTCAGAGCACAATTTACTTATTAGACTAGATAAAAGAGGTTGGAGGTTTTTGTGCCTGCACACATCTATCTATCTATCTATCTATCTATCTATCTATCTATCTATCTGTCTGTCTGTCTGTCTGTCTGTCTGTCTGTCTGTCTGTCTGTCTGTCTGTCTGTCTGTCTGTCATAACTGAATGGAGCATTGATTGTTTAAAAAAATGTCCAATAATGTTTCTAGAAGAAACTTTGGGCTGTTGTCCTCTGTTAGGTCTTGCGAGGTTATATGTAAACATCAGCTCAATTAAGTGGTTTACTATTATTGAACTATAAAATACTAATGTGACTTCAGTGGAAAAAAGATGGTAAGACTGTATTTGAGAAAAGCAATAGAAATGCAAGCAACTGCCAAAGAGAGCAGGATATAAGAGTGATGAATGAATTAATGAATAAATAGAATGCCCCCATTTTCTTATAGCATAAACAGTGCCATATGAGTTTTAAATTATCTCATATTGTGTGTGTGTGTGTGTATGTATGTTTTTATCATTTAACTCCCAGTAACTAGGGCTTTGTGAACAGATTCTCCACACTGATTACAAAATGTGCTGTGCAAAACTGTCCAAGTTTTATCAGTGTTCTTTTGAAGGAAAAAAATCACATTCATGAATGCATGCATGCATATAAGAGCACATGCATGCATATAGAGTGTTCTACAAGTTCTTGCACTTATTTACAAACCACTGCTGAGCTGTCACCACTGGTTACATCTTGCCCGATGGAATGGATTGTGCTTTTAAGGTGCTCAGATTGTTGGATTAAAAAAAAGGGTTGGGGGTGAGTGGTTTTATGAAAAAGTAGAATAGCACTGCATACGCAAGCAGCACGTAGAAGAACAACACGGAAGTTTATATAGCAAAATAGCACTTTCACGCAGGGAAAAGTTTCCTTTCATCGCTTTGCCTTTGAACTGCAGCTCAGTGTAGCTGTGAAGAGTCACACGTAATCTTTTGAAGAATTGCATTAAATTACTGGCTTAATGAGTACACGAGTTCTGGTTGTTCAGGAGAATTTAAATACGGCTTTCTACATTTTGTGTTCTTTACTGAACTAGACTTCCAAGCTGCTTCCCTAAGTTCTAAAATAAGTGACGATTAAGCTGGAATTCCCTGGCAGCCACAGTACCACCAAAACATTTTGTACTCGGTGGATAAGACCGTAAGCGGGTGATTGGTATCCGTCTCTCTGTCAGCATAATAAGTAACATTTTAGGGATAATTTTTCAAGTTAAGTGATTTTAGGACTCTGTATACAGATTTCATAGGTTACACTCAAACCTTAAAGTTGCAGTATGCATTTGAATACATTACCTCAGAAGATTCTGAGACATGGTTGGCTTTCCAAGTGCTTAATTAGTTTTAACTAACTCTCAAACAGCTATCTTTTCCTAGTGACAGTATTTATTCTACTCCTGCACACTGGAATAACTTTTTCTATAGAACCCCTTTCTGTGGAAGATTCAAACCTATAATGGAAATCTATTCAATCTTTGCTTATAACCCTCCCGTTTGTCTAAAAACGTCTTAAAATCAGTCTTCAGATCATATCTTTTGGGTTACAATTAAAGTGTGCTCTGATTTCATGTGATAACAAGTTGAACTGGGATAGAGGTGCTCTCAATTATTCTGGACGAGTTCCTTTCATTTTCACATTGCACTTGAGGTGTTTCTGCATTAGCTTGGATGTCTCCTGACATTTCCACATCTGGAATCTGATTTTTGGAAGTAGTTTTCTTCTCTGTCTGAGTGTTCATTCAGCTTTCCCATTACTACCAGGGAAGAGTAGACTACATGGGGTAGACTGAAAATCAAAGTCAACTGCAGCATTTGAAAAGAGTGCTGGAAAATTGTTTTGAATTAGTCATTTTTAAAATGGAGGGTATGCCATGACAAGTAAATATGCTCTTTAGCACAGTAATCACTCCCCCCCCCACTTTGGTAATGCTTTGTAATTTTTCTGTTTCCAAGTAACAGGAATGATAGTCTGTGACAACAAGTTAAACAGTGTCTTTCTAGGTAAGCAGATTATCTGGCAGCATTTATAAATGATAAGCTAGCCTTCCAGTCATAATATAGGTCTCTAGTGGGACTGATTGGCATTGAACATAAACTTGGCAGGTAGCTATCAGGTCTCTGTGTTCTTATATTTATAGGGCCATCAACCTGTCCAGCAAGCTTGTGGATAGTGACCTGATATTTTTGGTGAATCAGTTCTAAAATGCCCTGCTGTAATGACGGTGGAATAATTACCTAGTTTTGAAACGTTAGTAGGTTGATTACATGAAAGGTGCATTTCTCATGTTGATGTTTTATCCTGGCATTTTAACATTTTGTCCTGACTTGTGTAATGTGTGTGTGTATAAAATTCAAAGGATCTGTTGTTTGCGGTGTCCAAATCTGTCTGTAGATAGACTGATATGAGTGTTCTCTCTGAGATTAAATCGATATAGGTTGCAACTTTTCATTCTTGATGTAATTCACCTGAAGATAACGGTACATGTAATGAGATTTGTGTGGGAGTACTACAGTCATTAATTCTTCATCATGGAGGGCTACCATCTTGCAAGTGAATGTTGTCATCTGGAGGAGAAATCTTTGGATCCTTGTGAGAAATTCATTATTGGGTTTATCTCAAGAAGGGTCACAACTGGATTATAGGTATAGGACTAATGTCAAGCCAATAAGGTGTATGCTCTTACTCAAATAACTATGTCATTGCATGGACTTTTTAAAATGTGTGGCTATCAAGTTTCTGCTGGTGTGTGTGTGAATCTGTGGCATTTGTGTGAAGCATCTATGGCAACCTGTTCCTCTGGAATACACTCACAAGCTTGGATCCAGTGGAAGATTTCCATAGATAGAAGCCAGAGGATTTTTTCTGATTCTACTCTCCCACTGCAGACCTCCAATTGCCCCCTCCTGCCACCCCCCTCCTAGCACTCAGCTCACTTTCAGCCACCAACTGCCATTGGGCTTGGTGCTTTAGCTGTGGCACTCAAAGATGTCATTCGTGGGGAAATTTTGTTTTGCTGCCTATTCTGGATTTTCCAAATCATCCATCACACTATAACTGCAACTCTGCCCCGCCCTTCAATGTAGTTGGGGATCTGAAATCCCATTCTAGCAAATAAACCTATGTATTTGGAGCTGTGGACTCTGATCTGGAGAACCGGGCTTGATTCCCCACTCCTCCACTTGAGTGGCGGAGGCTAATCTGGTGAACTGGATTTGTTTCCCCTCTCCTCCACATGAAGCCAGCTGGATGACCTTGGGCTAGTAAAACTCTATCAGGGTGTCTGTTGTGGGGAGGGGAAGGGAAGGTGATTGTAAGCTGGTTTGAGTCTTCCTTGAGTGGTAGAGAAAGTCAGCATATAAAAACCAATTCTTCTTCTTCTTCTTCTTTTAGCCCCACTCACAAATCATTTTTGTTTGTTTGTTTCCTGTGAACGGGTCAGAGAAGGGTAATGCCAGTTTACCAAATAGTGTGCTCTTCAGGGAGTAGCACTGACATCAGGATTTCCTCTGTTTGATGCTCTGGATAATAGACTTCAATCACTTGGAAATGTTCAAGTTATGGATGTAAACAAATAGCTTCTCAGAAACCATTGAAGTGCTTAATCTAGGGTTGCCAAACCCCCACCAGGGGCAAGGGATCCCCCACTTTGGGCCTTCTTCCCCGGCACCATTCAGCCCACTGGTGAGGTTCTTGCCAGGTGCAAATTGAGGCCTAGGCCTCAATGCTGTCAGCACGTTGACATAACTTTCTGAAGTGGCATTACCGCACCACCGATGACGTTGGAGACATTCTGGTTTTTTGGCATGATTTTATGGTAAAAACAGCTTTGACCATAGAGTTTTTGCCCAAATACCAGAGCGTTTCCCACGTCATCGGCAACATCATGACATCACTTCCGAAAGTGATGTCAGCACATCGATGATGTTGAGGCCTTGGTCTCAATTTGCACCTGGTAAGACCCACCCCTATCCCCCTACCCCTCTGGGGTACCCTAGCATACCCTGCCAACTCTAACATGATCTGCGTAAGCCACATTTGAGGATACTGGAAGTCAAACTTCTTTGGTAGTACAGTCTTGGACTATTCCCTTCTTTCCAGATTTTTAATGTCATGATGTAGAGACCAGGCCTGCTGAAGCTTGTTTGGTCATTCCAACATTGTCTGTTTGTAGTGCCTCCATGCTTGGCTTTGGTTTGTACTTCTACTATACTATTTCTTTTCCTGAGTTTCTTGGGGGGTTTTTGGGAGGGAGGAAGCACCTGGGTTTCTTTTAAGTTGCAGAATCCATCTGTGTTGTTTATTGAGTGTCAATTCTGATATTATGTGCTATAACACCACTGAGACAGGTGCGGCTTTTACAGGTGTAGAATTAAAATTAGGCTTCATCCAAGCTCTGCTACTGAACAGGAAAACAATCCTTTCTACTGCTTACTTATGAGATCCTGCCATACTTCAGCACTGTCTAATGGGCTGGGAAAGATCTTTGTATACAGTGAGGTAAAAACTAGAGGTAAGACTAGGGTTGTGACATCCAATTCCCCCTTTGAAACCAAACCTATAAGCTAAGTAGCCAAATTTACATATATTGCAAATCACTTCCTAATTATTGCAAAGGAATGCATTAATTTGGGCATTTTTTCATCAGCAGAAGGTAACACAATAATTGGAGAAGGAGTAGCAGAAATATACTTTAATGTTTCTTATCTAAGGAAACAGTGGCCTCTCTCTCTCTTGTCTCTTCCGACTACCTTTTCTCTCTGAGTCTGAAAGCACGACAAAGAATGTCAGGAACTGAGGCAATGGACATGTCCTACTGCCCCCACTTCTCTGCTCTGGCACTATGTTGCCCTGCACCTGCTCCTTAGTTATGCCAGTGTTGAAATTTCAGCTTTGATTTTCTCCCAGATCTTGAACCCTTGTCCATTATATACTACTAGCCCTATGCAGACAATCCTTCTGCCTGTTGAGTCACAGCAGAGGAACAGCGAGTGAGCATTAGCCTGCTGCCTTGCCCCCCCCTCCAGCTGATCACTAAGTTGTCTGCCGAGTGCAAATGCACAGTGAAAAGCAGTGTCACTGATTACAGGGAGGGGATATCCATGCAGGCACTTTTCCTATATGTTCATACAATCCAGACAACTCGGTGGTTACTTGCTGAACATATGAAGCTGCCTTATACTGAATCAGACCGATGGTCCATCAAGGTCAGTATTGTCTACTCAGACTGGCTGCGGCTCTCCAGGGTCTCTGGTAGAGGTCTTTCACATCACCTTCTACCTCATCCTTTAAACTGGGGATGCCAGGGATTGAATTTGGAACCTTCTGCTTGCCAAGCATATGCTCTACCCCTAAGCCATGGCCACCTCGCTTGTGCCCCACTCTCCCTGCCCACATGGTGAGTCAGCAGATGGATAGGTCATCTGCTCAGGGCTAAGCTGCTGCACTTCAGGTTGGAGGGTTCGCTAGAAGGAAATATAATGGCCCATAATCAACAGCAATAATGTTGTGCATTCCACCTGAGATCAAGTCAGATCGACAAGAGAGGTATGAGAGCAGATGTGTCTCTATGATAGGGTAATCCCATGAGCTACAACAAATAGGGAATAGGCTTTGTGCTTTTGCCGTTGGTACAGAATAGTACATCTCCATTGATTTTTTTTAAATCAATACATTCCATTTAAAGATGTCATTCTGCCAAAGTTTTAACTGGTTTGATCAGAATTTGCCCAGTTGCCAGAGAAAGAAATCCGTTTCAGCCTTTCTTGCTGTTGGTCACACATTCCTGCTTTCCATAGGAATCACATAGGGATAGGAACTGCACCTGTAGTATAGTGGATATGCATGCATTGGAAAGGCTGTTATGCTGTGAATGAACCTGTGCCCTTGAAGGGTTGGATCCAGACTAATTTCTGTCAGTGGAATGAAACTTTCTATGGCAGTCCACTGATTTCTCCCTAATGCTGCTCCTGGTAGATAGGAAACCTATGAGGAATTGACATGACGGAGGTCTGTAGCAAGAATGGGGAATGAGTGGAAATTGTTAAATCGGGGTCCAGTCAGAAAACTACAGGATCAAGTGTTTCGTAAAATGGACACTCTGATGGCTGGCACCTTTATTTATTTATATAACATTTATGCTCCACTTTTCCACATGAAGGCATTAAAATGTTTTAAACATTAAAACACTATTTAATATGCATATGCAAATATTTAACAATAAAAACATATAGATATTACCAACACATTCAACCAGGGAGGAGGGCCATACAAATTTACTGAGAATACTCCAAACAAAACCCACTGGCACAAGACAATGATAGAGGGAGACAGACAAATCTCCCTGGGAAAAAGCATTCTAAAGTTTTGGGGCCATGACCAAGAAGGTCCTTTCTCAGGTGGCTACCTGCCAACCACAAATGGTGGGGGCACCCAAAGCAAGGCCTCAAAAGATGACTGGAGAGGACAGATAGGTCCATATGGTAGAAGGTGGTGCTTAAGGTATGCTGGCCCGTATAGGGCTTAAAAGATCAATACCAGCACCTTGAGTTGGGCCCAGAAAGAAATCAGGAGCCAGTATAGCTAGAACAAGACTGGAGTGATATGGTCCCTGTGACTCATTCCAGTCAACATTCTGGCCACAACATTCTGTCCCAAATGTAGCTTATGGATAGTGTTCAAGGGGAGCCCCATTGTAGAGTGCATTGCAGCAATCAAATCTAGATGTTAGCAGGGCCTGCACCACAGTGGCAAGATCTTTCCCACCCAGGAAGGGCCGCAGCTGTCATACTAAATCTGCATGGAATCAAATGAATACTGGTGTGGTAGTTAAAATGGCAGATCAGAACCTGGGATAGCAGGATTAAATCCCAACCCAGCTGTGAAGTTCACTGGCTAGCCATATAACAGTCTCTCTGTCTCTCTGTCTCTCTGTCTCTGTCTCTGTCTCTGTCTCTGTCTCTGTCTCTCTCTCTCTCTGTCTCTCTCTGTCTCTCTCTCTCTCTCTCTCTCTCTCTCTCTCTCTCTCTCTCTCTCTCTCTCTCTCTCTCTCTCTCTCATTTACTGACTCGCTAACTCACCTATCTATTTCATAAGATTGTTGTGAAGATAAAATAAAAGAAAGGGGACTGTGTATGCCTCCCTGAGCTCCTTGGAAGGAGGACATGGCATAAAAATGTGACTAGATAGATGTTTTGTGTAGTTCCATAATTACAAAAAAAACACCTTTATGGAGTCAGAGTGGCAACTGTAGCTGTGATTCAAGGGACGAATTGGGAGTAAGGGGAAGGGGTATTAACCCTTGCTCATCAGACCATTTCCCCACTTAAGATAGTCTGCCCTACAGCAGTAGCAGAAGAATAAGAGTTGGTTTTTATATGCCAACTTTCTCCACCACTTAAGGAAGAATCAAACTGGCTTACAATCACCTTACCTTTCCCCCCACAACAGACGCCCTGTGAAGTAGGTGGGACTGAGAGAGTGTGATTAGCCCAAGGTCACCCATCTGGCTTCATGTATAGGAGTGGGGAAACAAATCCAGTTCACCAGATTAGCCTCCGACGCTCTTGTGGAGGAGTGGGGAATCAAGCCCGGTTCTCCAAATCAGAGTCCACGGCTCCAAACCACTACACCACACTGGCTCTCCAACTCTTTAGATACTTCAGAGTTCTCTGTTCGACTTTCAGATTCAACCTCAGCCTAAAAACTGTCATTTTGTAGCACCTTGCATTAACCCAGTGCTGGATAGACTCCAACCCATTCCTCTTCCTGCAAAACTACTAGCCTTAGTGCCCGTCAAAAACCAGTTTCTACTGCTGGAATAAGAGAGAAAAGGTTACAAACGGTGTGGCAAAGGTTTTATGGACCCACTAATTCTGATGGCTTTTGGCCTATTAATCTTTCCCACTGGGTGGCTTACTTTATATTAATTAGTGGCATTTAATAGTTCAGCTTATGTCAGTACAGTTGCCAATGGTCCCCAGAGAAAAAATGTCCTGTCCTTTTAATAGAGGCTTAATGTATGGAAATGGGCAGCTGAAGCTTTTCATGGTGTGTAGGTAAGAAATATCACCTGGTAAATAATAACCCATTTAGCCTCTGTTAAAGGAACAGGCTGTTTTTCCCCCCTCCAGGCAGTTGGCAACGCTGTATGTCATGAGCAGGTAGTAAACGATCTTGGGAAAGAACTATACCCACCTTGATATTAATGGGGAACGTGTTTCTCTCACCACAATTTTCATTCATGCAATTGTCCGTCAGTGTCCACTGTGGTGTTTTATGCCACTGGAAGTCCATTGAGCTAAATGGGGACTTGCACCAGCAAAGCTCCTTTAGATAAAGAGGTTTTAAAAAATATATATCTCTTTCCTTGCCCACCTTCCCTTCTCACCCAGTGTTGAATGGACCTTGGCATGATGTAAATCTAATAACTTTTAATCTGAAGGTTAAGTAGTGGTGTATAAATAAGGCATGATAATATCAATTTTATGTTCACTAAAGGGCATACAATACCTTTTTCAATATCAAGAAAGTTGTGTGTAAAAATGTCACTTCTGTGAGGAAAAGCTCTAGCTTTGAGAACTTTTTAAAAAAATTAAAAGAAAAAAAAGCATTATGTTAGAATTTGGGTTTTTCTTCATTGCTTTAAACAGATTTTAGTTACTTTCAGTACACTCGTGTGCAGCGTTAATCCAGTCTAAAAAAAGGTAAAGGTCCCCTGTGCAAGCACCGGATCATTCCTGACCCATGGGGTGACGTCACATTCTGACGTTTTCTAGGCAGACTTTGTTTTGAGGGGTGGTTTGCCAGTGCCTTCCCCAGTCATCTTCCCTTTACCCCCAGCAAGCTGGGTCCTCATTTGACCGACCTCGGAAGGATGGAAGGCTGAGTCAACCTTGAGCTGGCTACCTGAAACCGACTTTACATGATAGAAGATTAAATTACCTTCATCTTTGGAAAACTGACTAACATATTCCTATTGTTAATTTTCATTTATATCCCACTTTTCTCCCCATTGGGGACCCAAAGCAGTTTACATCAGGTACCTGATGTAAACTATGTCAACTAAAGGAATATTTAATTCAGACACTTTGGTACAGAATGGATTCTTTACCATACTTTTAGATCCTAACTAACTGCAGAATAACATCTTAGGTAAGACAATCCAAGACTTTAGTCATATGGACAGACGTGTTCAGTGTTAAACACAACATAATCTCATCTTTGGTAAAACCTCTGTTTAGCATATAAAGCTATAGAGCTGCAGTATACAACCTTGTTGATCTTGTGGAGAAAATGACTGCCGTGGGGGGCTGACTTTGGGGCCAATCACAAAATGGCTGACTTTGGGGGCAATGACAAAATGCTGGGAGGTTCCAAGCCAAGCACTCTCCTATGATGGAGGCAGCTGTTTCAAAATATGTTTCCCTAGCAAACACAAAAGGGATTCCTCCTGTGCTCTTCTGAAGCACTTCCTGCTTCACTGAGGTGGAGGGAGGCCAAGATTAATGGATGCCAGTTTGGGGATCACTACTCTGGGATGTTTAGAAGATTCCACACAAACATTGTAAGATAGCTCAGTATTATAGCCCTATTACAGAAAAGCACTGAAATTGAGAGACCCTCACAAACATGTATTTGGAATAGTACCTCCAGGTACTAGCTGGAGATCTCCTGCTATTACAACTGATCTCCAGCCGATAGAGATCAGTTCACCTGGAGAAAATGGCCGCTTGGGCAATTTGACTCTATGGCATTGAAGTCCCTCCCCTCCCCAAACTCCACCTTCCTCAGGCTCTGATCTGGAGAACTGTGTTTGATTCCCCACTCCTCCACGTGAGTGGCAGACACTAATCTGGTGAACTGGATTTGTTTCCCCACCCCTGCACATTAAGCTAGCTGGGTGACCTTGGGCTAGTCACACTCTCTCAGCCCCACCTACCTCACAGGGTGTCAGTTGTGGGAATGGGAAGGGAAGGTGATTGTAAGCCAGTTTGATTCTTCCTTAACTGGTAGAGAAAGTCAGCATATGAAGAAAAAACAACAACCAACCAACCAACCAAAAAGCCTGGTCAGGTAGGCCATTCACCGTTCAAAAAGTTTTGTTCGGTGAGACTGTGAGAATGAAATAGAAATTAGAAAGTTGCCTGCACAGGAAAATAGTATCCGCTCTGTAAATTGTGAAGTCCTCATGAACAGCTCATTTCACACTGCTTTTAAATTTAAACTTGATTCACACTTGCTCATTTTCATGCTTCAAGGCCCAGGTAAGCCAAATATTTCTTGTCAATTAAAATGTACGAAAATAGTTTTTTTTCCAGGCTTCACTTTGTAAAGTGTAATTTGAGCATTTCCATCTGTGTCACTACTTTGTACATTTTGTTAGCCATTATGATTTTCTCTCTTGCTGTGTTTTAAGAAACGCTAAAAATGTTTCATAACCTGTTTAAATGGTAAATAATGTGTGTGTGTGTGTGTGATTAACAAGCCATGTATTTTGCTTTCAACAGAGGATGAACCCACACATGTTAGATGATCAGTCAACGACAGTGGTATCTGGCGATACCTTGCATCTAGGGTTCCCAGTTGCCCGGTGAGGGCAGGCAATTGCCCGCCAACTCACCGGGCTGCCTGTCAGACCTCTGTGGGCTGATGAGTATAAGTAGGCCAGCTGGAGAGGGGGCCGATGATCTGCAACTTATCCCAGAAGTGCCAGCGACACTCTAGCAATCGCCCCCAAGTTTTTTGAGGGGAATTGCTAGAGCGTCCCATATGTGCGCAGCACTTCCGGCGTAAACTCGGAAGTGACAGAATCATGTTGTGTGCATGCACTCTAACGTTCATGCAAGGGGAGCTGGTCCTAATGGCCGCATGGATTAGGCTCCTGGCAGAGTGCAGGTAGGACCTGGCAACCCTACTGTATGTTATAACAGCTATCGAGGAACAAGGACCACAGAGCTTTTACATCATCAGAAACTGTTCTTCCCATGGAAATAGTTCATAGGTGCAGCCAAGTAATGTGTGATTATGTATATGTGTTCGCATGTAAAGTACCCTACAAATCCATTTGAATCTGTTTAAAAGGGTTATGTGTGTAATATATTTTTCTCCCACCATCAATCCAGGGATTGTTGGTTTATCCAGAGTTTCCTGACCTCAGAGTCCATCATGTTTATGCTTTATTCTTTCACTGGCATTTGACTGTCCTCGTAAAGGTGATAGGATCAGTCCTTAATCCTATTATGTGTTAGAGGTGCATAATATAAGACTGGCAGGGGCAGTATGGCAGTAGCCAAGAGTCCAAACCTGTGATTAAAAAACAACAACCCAGTCCTCTAGCAAGCTCAGGGAGATGTACATAATCCCCCCTCCTTTATTGTATTATCACAACAACCCTATAGGTAGGTTAGGCAAGGGACTGTTACTGGTGAAAGGTCACCCGGCAAGCTTCATGACGATGTGGGCATTTGGTCTGCCCAATGCTAGTCCAGCATCACATTGGTTCTCATGACCTCATGTTTGGCGGGTGGCATTTGTGTTATTAGGATTCTGTGGGGGTGCGGTTGGTATTTCTGCATCATTGCTTGTCTCTGTAGTCATGCTTGTGCTCTTGAATTTGCTGGTGGTGGGTTGGAATTCCTCTGCTGGCATCAACACCGATCTAGTAGCTGTTGGCGTAGCAAAACATATGGTTGCCCTGGTCATGAAATATTTGTATATAGGTCTGTACTGTTGTTGTGCGAGAGATTCTTTGGGAATTCAAGCGAGATTTAATCTTTAGTAGGGGTCGCCATAAGTCTGCTGCCACTTGACGGCACTTTACACACACACACAGTTTGTGTGATGAATCGGGATGAATGGATAAGGTGTGGAAAATAAATTATGTATCAGTTTCAAAAAAATCCAGATAGCCTTTACTGAAATAATATTATAAAAGCAAATGCCCCACAAACTATGAAACAGTGCGTGACACTTCCGGCGTAAACCAGGAAGTGGCAGAATCACGCCGTACGCTCATGCGAGTGGAGCTGGTCTTAATGGCCGCATGGATTAGGCTCCTCATAATAAACTTGGTTCTGAAATCCAAATGTTCTGTATTAGGAATAGCAAGCTTTTTTTTGCCCATCCTTTAGTAAATATATGTGGTAATCTTTCCCCTTAAACAGATGGGAATTGATGTAGGAAGGACAGGATATGAATCTGTAAAAGTTACCATACTGCCTTTTTTCTGCAATTAGCATCTAATCAGGAGTAACTTGGTGTTGGTACATTTCTCTCTGCAGTTGATAGTTGGGTACTAATTCCCACCATTCAGTTTAGACGTGGCATTGGCTAATGGACTTTACCACATGACATGAAAACATAATGTGAGATATGGCATTCTCAAACATGTGACTTTGATCCAGACCATGTTTAACGATGACCCATCCATCCTGAAGCCTGTTAACTACAAGTAAAACATTTTATGGATATTTTCAGATTTTTTTAAAGGGGTGCATTTGATCAGGCAGCCTGCTCTTCAGTCTCTATTCATTTTTGTGGATCTTTGTTGAATGTCCTGCATGAGTCCTATTTAAATGACTGGAGGATGGCCAGCTGTGTGAATCTGAAGCAGAGTTCTTTTTAAGACCTTCTCAAAATATGAAGCCAGAGGTTCTCATTTATCAATGGAAACGTTGGGGGGGGGATGTGATCCAGCGGGCTAAATACAGGACTTCTTTGCATATATTCCCACTCCTTTGTGCTCTCTGAAAAGGTGTTCTCATAGTTTGAAGACCTACAAGAGCAACTTGTGACAGAGTGTCATTAAACAAAAAGGAAGGAAGAGTAACAAGGAACCATCATACACTGAAATCTTTGGTTCCCAACTGGAATATAGTCTGCTTCTTCCCCTTCTCTTCTATGATTAATGCAGGCAGTAGCAATTAAATAATTAAGTTTCAAGATATGGTAAATATGTACCGATTAATATTGTTTACTAGGGTACTCAAGAATGTACAAGAGATTCTGTTCTTGGTATATACTTTATAGACAGGTTAAAAGCAGACTGTTTTCTGTTTGAGAAGTTTTCTTTTATTGCTGCTGTGTTTAGGTACACCGAACATGATCCTCTAAACTTTCTCCAGGCATCTGGAACAGCTGTCATTGATTGACAGGCACAGGGAATGACATATGGGCAGGTTAGGTTTTCCTCAGATGTTTGGCATCTGAACCCCTTTTGTAATAGGGAAAATGCTTTGGCCGCCTCCCTCCATTTTTATCACAGAGTTATTCACCAAGTTGCACTGATTAGCGGAGACCTTTTGAAGCTGTTTTATACATAGTTCTATCCTTTTAACTTGTGTGAAGACTGGATTATAAAGGCTTAGCAGTGATTAGCAGTGTTTCTTTGCTCACAGAGAAGGGTACTTTTTAATTCTTCCAGTGTTTTGTTAACTAGCTGTTTTTTCCCTTCTATTTGGAATTCTTAAATGGAAAGACAATTATTTGGCACAATAAATGATAGATCAGCAATTACAACTGTGTCTTACCTACTGGTGGCAGGTTTGCTAAAGAATTTATAAACTGGAAATTATTAATATACAAGTGAGAACCTAAAAGGGCTGGCATGAGACGACTCATTTCCCCCTCCTTCACTGTTTCCTCTTTCTCTTCACTGAAAGCCCCCACAGCCTCTCCCCTTCTCCTGCTTCCTTCTCTGCTTCCCATCAAACAGCCAACCTACATTTATCTGCCCCTTTGTCTCAGTTTTCCTCGCCCCCCTCCCAGCAGACTCTACCTAGGAAAACTGTGACCCAGGTGTATGGTGCTGGCCACTGGGCAGGCCCACTTGCATGGCAGTGAACCCTCAGGTACTTGTGGGGGGCACCTCACTTCCCCTGTATCCTCTTCCCTGTACTAGTTCCTCTTTTCCTCCTCCTGGCAACCCCCATATTCTCTCCCTGCTCCATTCTCTCTTTCTCAGCCATTCACTAACCTTTTTATCTGCACAACAACCCTGTGATGTAGGTTAGGCTGAAAGTATGTGACTGGTCCAAAATCACCCAGTGAGCCTCCACAGCAAAATGGGGATTTGAACCTGGGTCTTCCAGAC
Source organism: Euleptes europaea (assembly GCF_029931775.1). Lineage (NCBI taxonomy): Eukaryota > Metazoa > Chordata > Lepidosauria > Squamata > Sphaerodactylidae > Euleptes > Euleptes europaea. The sequence goes on along the minus strand of NC_079312.1, from coordinate 42,088,352 downwards.
TCTAGTCTGAAGCTGCATCACACTGGCTTTCATCAGATGGTTGCTTTTGAACAGTAGCAAGCAGCCTGGCCGAGCCCAGTTATGCAAGTTGGGTGGTATTAAGTAACCTAAAGGTTGCTGCCAGGCCTAGGGTTGCCGACCTCCAGGTGGGACCTGGAGATCTCCCAGAATTACAACTGAATTTCAGACAGAAGAGGTCTGGCCCCCGCAGGCATGGAGCTTGGGGAAGGAGTACCCAGGGCAGTGGGGGAGAGAGTGTACAATTCGCACGTGCTGGAGCCAGGCACTGATGCCCCCAGGGGCGGTCGTCATGACGCGGCCACATGCTCACCTGTCCCTGGCCTCGCGCGTGGCTGCTGTAGGTGTGGTGCGGGTGTCAAGGAAGGGTAGGCAGCTACATGCTAGGTGGAGGCACATGCCAGAGCCGGGCCACGAGCGGGCAGCTGCCCCTGTGTGGCGGTGGCGCTCCTCTTCTCCATGCCTGCACTGGTGCCCCCTCCTTGCGCCCAGGGCACTTGCCCCCCATACCTCCCCAAGATTCGGCCCAGCCCTGGAGAAAATGGCTGCTTTGGAGGGTGGACTCTATGCCATTATATCTTGCTGAGGCCTCTCCCCTCCCCAAACCCTGCCCTTCCCAGACTCCACCACAAAATCTCCAGGGATTTCCCAACCTGGAGCTGTGAACCCTAGCCAGGCCTGGCCTCAATGAGTTCTTCTTTGAAGGCCAAAACAACCCTGGAAAAGGGTCCTGCCTCTTCCCCCTGCCTTGTCCTGAGGAAAATAAACCCTGGAATGCTTTCATTGCCCAGTAGCAGCCACAAAGGGGATTCAGTTGCTTAAAACTACAGGCGTTCTTTTTATCATTTTGGATTTTTTTTAATCCTTTCCTTTCAATTTCACATTTCAGATTATTCTGCAAACCTGGGGCGTTTTTCAGGCTTGTAGAAAGATCTGTCTTGGCCTTCACTGTTCCAGTCTCTGAATTTACGTATCGTCAGATCTGGCCAACTTCACTATTAGTATATGGATGATTCATTGTTTTCTCTGAGACAAAAATGGCTTATTGTTTTAGGATAGGGTTGCCAACTTCCAGGCAGCGGCTGGAGATCTCCTGCTGTTACAACTGCTCTCCAGCCCATAGAGATCAGTTCACCTGCAGAAAATGGCTGCTTTGACCATTGGACTCTATGGCATTGAAGTCCCTCCCCTCCCCAAACCCCACCCTCCTCAGGCTCCGCCCCAAAAACGTCCCACCGGTGGCGAAGAGCGACCTGCCAACCCTATTTTAGGAACAGTTGGTGTCTGTGACTTTAAGCGGTTTACTGTTTGTGTAGACCCCTGCTCCCATTCCCACACGTGGAAACCTCCCTCAGAGTTGTAGAGAAAATAATTAGGTCAGCATAAAAGTCATCATTTGGGGTTAAAATGTATGTGAGATCCTTTGTCAAAATTTTCAGTTTGTCACTTTCTAACTAGGTTAGACTCTTGTTAGATCTACAAAGCAGACAAAAGGTTTATCCGTCCTTCTTGGGACTTAGTTCCCATTAAACATTTTGGCTCAAGATTGGAAATGGGAGCTACACAATTGGAAATCTTAGCCAGTACTCCCAAATCCTCCCAAACTGACCATGTTGAAAAATGTAATTGTTGAAAAAATATAAATTGTCCCAAGGCTAAACATAACAGTGGTATTTCTTGACACTTCCCATGTGTTTTGAGCTATCTTTCTAACCATGTCCTTCAAAGACCAGTAAACCCAGAAATTCAAAATTTCAAGAAACTTGTACAACTACATGGGCATTGTTCATTTTGGAAGAAGAAGATATAAGAGTAACTGTTGATAGGAGAAAACCATGTGGCTGTTTCCTAGAGTTTCATTATGCAAATCCTTCCAAATATATAATCCTTTCTGTCATTTAGCACTGCTTTACTTCCCAGTATTCTAGGATCCTCTCTTTCTTGTTGGGTCTCCTTGCTTCTTCCAGTGCTGGCTATCAGCACAGGGAAGTTTTGGAGAGGGAGGTATATGTATGCTTGAACAAACAACATGTGAGATGATTGCATGGTAAAGAAAATACTGGTTTCTGCTTTTGTTTTATGCTAAATGTCTGTCTTTCTTGTTACTTTTCATAGGGATAGTATGTTTGTATGATTATTCTGAGCCCAAGTAAATCGGTATGACAAACGCGTACCCGCAAGGATTTGCCAGGGGCATCTCACTTTTCCTCCCACCACTTTCTCTTTCCCTTTTCTGAAAGTCTCTCCCCGTTTCCTGCTTCCTTCTCTTGTTCCCAACCACCTGCCAGTCTACCTTTATCTGCCACCATCTTCAGCTTTCCCTCCTTCCCTTCCACTGACAGCTTCTACTGAGGAAAACCATTGGCCCAGTTCAGTGGTGCTGGCCACCAGGCTGTGCCCAGCTGTGTGGTGCGAGCTGCTGGACCGGGCCCAGTTGTACACTGAGAACCCCCCAAAACTCGTGGGGGGGCACTTATTTTCCCCCTCTGTCCACCTTCTGGCCGCATCCATATCCTCACTTGTACCTGCTTCCTTCTCTCTACCCACCAACCAAATTACAATTCTCCATTTTATCTTCACAATAACCCTGTGAGGTAGGTTAGGCTGAGAGTGTATGACTGGCCCAAGGTCACACAGTGGACTTCCATGGCAGAATGAGGATTAAAACCTGGGTCTCCTAGATCCTAGTCTGAACTCTAACCACTACACCACATTGGTTTTCATGAGGGGGCTGCTGTTGAACAGTAGCAAGCAGCTAGGCCTGAGTGAGTCACAGAAGCGGGTGGTATCAAGTTGCCTAATTGTTGCTGCTGGGTCTGGTCATTATTCTTCCCTCAAAGGCCAAAACAGTCCTGGAAAGGGCCCTTTCCTTTCTCCTGCCTTTTGCTGAAAGAAACCAAGGCTGTTGCGGTTTCCTAGCAACAGCCACTAAGGGTATTCATTTCTTAAAGCTACAGGAGCTTCTTCTTGTCTTTTCTACAAACCTGGGGCTTTTATCAGGATTCTAGAGAGATCTGTCTTGTTTGTCCATGGCCCCAGGCTCTGAATTTAAGTATCCACAGATTTGGCTGTGCTCAGAATTAGATACTTTGATGTGCCAGATTAATAGATTTCATCTCCCAGTTTTAGCCTGCGTCCCTTTACCTATGTGCTAAAAGAATAACTCTACACAGGCAATTCTACTAGACTCCTGGATAGTGTTGGCACCTTATTTTCTCCATCCAGATTCTCCCATGTGTAGCATTGTATGGAAAAGCATCAGTGAGAATATATAGCTCACATTTTTCTAGAAGAAGAAGAGTTGGTTTTTATATGCTGACTTTCTCTACCACTTAAGAGAGAATCAAACCATCTTACAATCACCTTCCCCTCCCCTCCCCACAACAAACACCCTGTGAGGTTGGTGGGGCTGAGAGAGTGTGACTGGCCCGAGGTCACCCAGCTGGCTTCGTGTGTAGGAGTGGGGAAACAAATCCAGTTCACCAGATTAGTCTCCGCCACTCATGTGGAGGAGTGGGGAATCAAACCCAATTCCCCAGATCAGAATCCACTGCTCCAAACCACCGCTCTTAACCACTACACCACGCTGGCTCTAGGAAACAAAGGATTCCGTGTACTCTCTGCTTGGACATTTGGTGATCTATCCATCACCTCTGCTGCAAAGGCCTTCTTGGCTGGGGAGCTGCAGATGTTGAAATTTCCCTTTGTGTCACCACCTGCCAAGTCCACGCTGAGTTCCCATCAGTTCTGTCTTAATGGAGCCTGAACTTGGAAGTGGCTGGGAACCATATCATATTTAGTAGCCTTCCTACTCTTGCCACATTGGTCTCACAGCTGTCAGGAAGGAAGGGGCAGGGGTGACGGAGATAAACTCACTCTCCACCTCCAAAAACACCCCTACTTAAAACACCTCCAATTGATGTGCCACTGATGAGTTATATGTGCAAAAAGGAAGTTCAGAACTCCCACCTTCCACTTTCCATGCTGAAATTTTCCTTTACTGATGGCTCAATTAGACAGGATGCTTGAGATCTGTGATCTGATCTCTACATATCTTTAATTTTCTTTGAAAGCATGGGGGGTTTGACTCGGGCTGCTGTTGACCCTGATCCCCCATCAAAGCTAGTAGCTGAATTGAAGAGGAAATTGAAGAGGTCTGGAGATCTGATCTTAAATTCCCAACATCTATTTTAGTTAAGTCTTAAGGGAAAGAAAGCAAAACTTCATACCATGTAAAAGAGGGGCTGCCAGCTGCGGCTTAATCCTTGTAAATATATAACAAAATGTGCTAGATAGTATCCCCTGCCCAGGAGATGGTACTATGTTGCTGATTCTCAGGGCCAGCTTGGTGTAGTGGTTAAGAGCAGTGGTTAAGAGCTGTGGACTCTAATCTGGAGAACCAGGTTTGATTCCCTACTCTCCTCCACATGAGCGACGGATTCTAATCTGGTGAACTGGGTTGGTTTCCCCATTCCTAAATATGAAGCCAGCTGGGTGACCTTGAGCTAGTCACAGTTCTCTCCAAACTCTCTCAGCCCCACCTACCTCACAAGGTGTCTGTTGTGGGGAGAGGAAGGGAAGGCAGATTGTAAACTGGTTTGATTCTCCTTAAAAGGTAGAGAAAGTCAGCATATAAAAACCGACTCTTCTTCTTGTGCCCACTCTGCCGCAGGTAGCTGCTTTCTTGGGTTCTTTTGCTGAAGGCCTTCACTCTGTCTTTCTCTTACCTGTCTGAAATTTGGCTGGCAAGTTTTCCTAGCTATTTGGTACAATACCTGAAGACTTCATGCCAGTTGAATAATAATTTTAAAAAAGCTAAAGCTGGAAGTATGTTTCTCATGGAAATTAATAATGTAATAACAAAATGAAATGGAAACTAATCCTTTAAGCATGGGGGAGTTGTACACCCCTAGAAGTTTTGCATATCCAAACTGTCAGCTGTGGTTTCCACATCATTAATATGTGGGAATGCAGCTTAAATCTCATAATAGATCTGTAGTGGAGATCTGGCTGAAACAATATGCTGTACCTCTGCTGTGATCCACCAAGCTCTACATACATTCTTATGTTCCTGGGCCCCCTAGTGCTGGGGTAGTGGATAGGTTTTAGCTCAACCACACATAGGAAAGGGGAATTAAGCCCACTCTGTTTTTCTCCAGTGAAAAACTCCTCATCCGACTCTGCCCCAGGCTTCTATGGCCCCCCCCCCCCATAATATTTTTTCCCAAAAGCTAGGAAGGGGGCAGGATTTAAAGTAGGGGGAAAATGGGCCATGTGAAATGCGAAACACTTAATTCTCCACTCACTGTTCTCGGCTCCTAGCAGCTGTTACAAAAAAAAAAAAAAAACCTGAGCAAAAATAATGGCTCAGTTCATGGAACTGCATTATTGCCAGTTTTGGTCCAAAGATTTTAGCACGGACAGAATAACTGCTTTTTTAAATATAAACTTGGTCTCAGTGTCCCATCACTCAGACTGCCCAGGTACAGGGGATGATTCTTAATGGCTGGGTTCACCAAAGGCAATGTACTTAGCCCCTCTCTGATTCTATCTCTTTACATATGTATATAAAGAAACAGGGGAGGAAAGGAGACATGACATAGTCCGCTCTCATCAGATCTTGGAAGCTAAGCAGGGTCAGTACTTGGATGGGAGACCGCCAAGGAAGACTGCAGAGGAAGGCAACGGCAAACAACCTCTGCTTCTCACTTCCCTAGAAAGCCCCTTGCTTGGGTCACCATAAGTGGATTGCGATTTGACGGCACTTTATACACACATAAAGTAATGGCTTCCAGTCAGTTCCAAAGCCATTGTTCTGATTTGCAGCTAACAAGTGATTGCTTTTTAAAGTAGAAACAAAAATATCGCAAAATCAGATCATAGTTGTCCTACATCATGCCCGTTTTTTCCTCAGTCCTCTGAAATAGTATCTTGCATTGACCCCTTGCAGGAAAAGTGTTTGCCCTATGCCTCAGTATAAATAAGATAAACGACATCATTACATGTGCATTTTAAATATAAATAATTGATCAATACCAGAAAATCTCTCCCCCCCTCACCTACAAATAAACTTTAGTGTGATTAATAGCTTTCTGTTTTTTCAAGGCCCAGAATGCAAACATAAGAGTCCTTCAATTAATAGGTAAATGACAGATTTCTGGGGGCCCTGAGCATTAGTACGGCAAGCCCTGAGCATCTTTTAGCCTCCTCAATCTTCACTTCCCCCATGCTCTGTCTCTCACAACCCATCTTCTAGTCTTATTCAGTGGCTCCCATTTTCCCATCTCAGTGCTCATCTCTGCCCCTCTCCGACTTCTCAACTCCTCCCCATTGTCTGGGCCTGAACGACTTTTGCCAACAAAACTTAAGGATTTGTGTGGAAAGCTAAAACGGAAAACATGCTTAAAAGACAGGAGTTCTTTGTTGCAGTAAAACTTCTATATCTCTGCTGTCTGTACCTATTATTATTTTCCTCCGCTGCGTTTCTTTCAGTCTTAAGGAGGCAAAGTTTCTGATATAATGTTGGTAGCAAAGTATGAAGGACAGAGGAGGTAACAGAGAAGGCAACTTGCTAATGCAAAAGCAGTGTACTGAAAGTCACTTTTATTTCTTATTTATAATCTACATGCACACTCTGGATAATAGATGACAACGCTCATTCAGTACTTTAACTTCAAAGCAGAGAGAAGGCATGGATGACAGAGCTGGGAGCTGGAACACAAAGGTACTAACAACAAGAGGGAAAATGCCTGTTTACTGGATTGCATTTGTTAGCACGCTGTCTTCAGATATTGTTCCCCCAGGAATAGCAAGAATATGTGCTGCAAGAACAATGATTTAACATCTGAAAATGGTGCTTAAAGAGTTTTCTGTCTGGTAGTAATGCGATGAAGGCTTCTGAATGGAACCTGGGGACTTCATTTCTTCTGTTTATCTATATGTCTCTCTGGTTTTAGTCAGCGGTAATTGCATATTTAACCCCTTAAATAGATATAACCCTCTCAGCCTCAACTGCTTCCCTCTCCCCCCTCCTTTTGGTATCACATCTGCTTGTGTTATACAACAGCTGCACTGTTTGAATCGCTTTGCCAAAAGGGAGATCCCCTGAAAATCCTAGAGAATTTTGACAAGCTCCGTGTCTGAGCTCCACCTATTCATCCTATCATTGGGGGTAGGGGGTGGAGGCTATTGGACTCTGGCTAATAGGAGCTCTTACAGCAGTTTTAATGGGATTCAGGATAGTCAGGAGCCTTATAGAAGAAAGTGTGTGTGTTCAAATAAGAAAGAAGGTTGGAGATACCTAAATCTATGCTGCTTATCTCAGCAGTATGGTTCCTTGGTGCTTTCTCAATTAGGACTTTTCTTGGAGGGGGGCTTGGTTAATAGCATATGCGAAACAAATATTACCTTAAACGGTTTAATTCTGTCAAAATCCCAAATTCCTCCGAGAGGGGAGGAAATGTGTTTTTATGCAAAGAGGGTATTTGGAAAAGGAAAACCATCCAGTTGGAATTAAAGGTGCTTTAGGAAAGCAACAAGAGCTACTTAAAAAAGAAGAAGTTTATTTTCATGGTATTTAAATTGACACCAGTGGGTATTTTTTTTAATTAGTGCCTCTTTAAAATGTGCACTTGTCTCCATAAGTCATTTTGGCAAATTTGACTCATTCATACAGTACTAGCTGCTGTAAAAGAGGCCAGCACAGCCTGCAGGAATCAGAATTAAAAGTTTCTGCAAGCTGTTGTCGACACGAACCACATCTCATTAACTTAAAAAATGGAGATTATTTGCCTGAAAGCTTGATTTGACTAACAGTAATCAAATATTAGGCTGAACATAGAAAGGGGGAGGCGGAGGGGGAAGAGAGGAAGCTTCACTGTTGTGATCTGTATCGTTAAGCGTTTTGTGGTTTGTTTTAAATAGCTGTATAAGATTTCTGTTTTGACAAACATAACGGGGGAGGGGGGGAGAAAAGAGTAACAAATAGACATATGGCTTTGAAAATAATCTCAGGTTGGTTTCATTTTACATTCAGACACGTTAACTATGAAGTTTGTCGGAGAGGAATATGATTTCTCTGTGCCTTCTTTCGCTAAGTAGACAGAATTAATTAGCTTACGTAGTTTCCCTGTGAATGATTCAAGTTTAAGTACTGGAAATCAGCTCTCTCTCACACTTATCTTTTCCTTTTTTTTTCATCTGCTAAATAGGCATGAACCTCAAATTTATACCCTAGGTTCATTTTATTGTTTTAACTAAATATGATGAAGTAGGTTGTAAAATTGTGCATAAAATCAGCCCAAATAGAAAGCTGCCTTTCTTATCTCTCGTGCATTTGTTAAATAGCTTGTTAGTTCAATTAAGTATCTTGAAGCTAAATCTCTTTTGGGCAATAATTAAGGTATTTCAATTGCGTTTGATTTTCATAAGAATAGTATGTGACTGCTTTTGGGATTCCACGTTAAACAGGAGATGTCGTTTAGTGTAAACTGTAGTGCACATCACAGTAAGGGGTGGGGGGTGTTAAACAAAAGAAGATAAAGTCTTCTCTGTGTGTGTGTGTGTGTGTGTGTGCGTGTGTGCTTTATGTCTCTGAACTGAGAACATGTGCTGCATTTTAGTAAAGGAACATGAGCCTTGAATGTAAGTAACTGGTTTTTGCATTAGGTACTCCCTGGAGGTAGCAGAAAAATATCATGTCCCTGCATGAAATGCGAATGTGAAATCTACCAGAAAGAAATATTTATGACCATTTTATGCTTGATTAGACTGGGATGACATCTGTTAGAAGACAGGGACTGGACAAAGAGAGAGACGCTGGAGGGCAAATGTTAACAGAGTTGTTTAGATGATGCTGGGGCAGAAGCGTCCATTTACTGCCAGGCAAAACACAGGAATTGTGTTAGCAAAGAGCACAGCTGACAAGAATTCACTCTGATGGAGGCGCTGGATGCTGCTTAGCTGAAATACTAAAAATGCAGCTGTTGATATTCGCAACTGTGCCCCCACGATTCATAGCCAGGTATCTGAGCTAAACACAGACACTGTAACTTTCCTGAACCAGGGATGTTAAGAAAGTTACATCAGTATCAATCCACCGTTTAAAGAAAAAGTAAGGAGAATATCTGCTCTTCCCCCCTCCTTCTTCTTCCTTTTTTAGGTGGCCGTTTTAAACAGGTCACACTTTAGCTGTTCAAAAGAGCACTGTGAAGTGTGTCTCCCTTTCAGATATCCCGTTTGAAACGAGCAGTCCTGCAATTGTTCCCATTCCATTTGGTTTATGTATTCCCCCTCCCCCAAATTGCACTTTTGCTCCCTAGCCTGTGACCTTACTGTTTTTTTCTTTCTGTGAATGAGACCTGGTCCCTTGGGTTGGATTGCACTTCTCATTTGAAAGCAAGGGGCCAGGTTCTGACCTCATGTGTACTAGTGTAAAACCTGGAATTCATCACCAAAAGTCACTAGCATTAGGGAAGAGATTGACACGGGACACAGTTGTTGAACCTGGTGTGGACATGCAACTTCAGAATTGCTAGATAAACATGCAGTCATTAACAGTGTTGTGTTAAGAGCATAAATGTATAAATGCTGCTTGTTTGCATATGCAGAAGTTCGTTCTCTCTCTCTCTCTCTCTCTCTCTCTGGTGTTGCTCTGTCTGGAATGGTTATGGGAAATGTGATTTTGTTTTTGTTTGCAGCAGTTCTGTTGTTTTGATTTTGTCTGAGCAGTATGGAAAACAGTACGTCACTTGGAGTGGGTGTTTTGTCTGTTGGCCATTTGGCTATTGCATGTATATTTCTCATACTTAACACATGATGACAAGGGAACCCAAATGGCATCCTTTTTCCAGTTGGCTTTGGCTTTTCAGTGTAATAATAGGGAAAAGAAAACAAAAGTTAATAGACGTAGCAGTTTTTATATTGTTCCCTTGCTGATAGATGACTCCGGGGCTCTCTCCCCCCTCCATAGTTAAGGGGCTGTTTAGACAAAGGTCAGATGAAAACATATATCACTCCCCCTAATAAATGGATATGGATGATGTCACACATTTTGCATATAGTTGTGAAGAATGGTAACTTAAGTAGCAAAACCTATAAAAAGGCAATAAACAATTTTAATATCATTAGGCTGATTAGTTTATGGTAGTTTTACCTGGGTTGTCAGCAGTATGTACCATAAGCTACCCTAATAAATGTCCTTTAATTAAAAGAATGATTTAAAATAAATTTCTGACTTGAAAACATAATGTGCTTTCCCCCAAGCTTTACTTAAAAGTGATGACTGAAAAGATTTAAATGTAGGCTGTTCTGATTCAAGCTAAGGTGATTTATTTTATTTTATTTTTTAAAATCATGGTAGGGGTGCCTGTTTGAATCTATAGAATTCCACTAAGACTAGATAATTTTTATATGTAGTACAGAATGGGAAAGTATTATTAATTTTTCAATTTCTTTCTGTAGATATCTAATAATTGTACCCCTGGACTGCCAACGGCTCCCATTAAAGATTTAAAAAGCAAAAGAAAGGTAGAATCAAAACGATGGTATTTTGGATTAAATAATGTAAAATAACTGCAGGGCAGTAGCAAAATGGAAAGCTATTGGCAAAATAAAATCCTAGTGTACATTTTTTTGCTTGAAATGCACTTAGATACTGACACAGTTGCATGCATCTTGTCGCAACCAGGATAGGAACGGGGGCGGGGGGGATACCTTTGTGTGTTGTCCAAAGCAGTCATAATTTAAAATGTACTTTTGCCCTTCAGATAACAATTTGCGGAATGCAGTTTTCATGCTATAAGTGTGCAGTATTATGTGTTTATGTGTGATATATAATATCACATGAATATAGTATTAATTAGTAGAAGATAATTGCCCAGGATTTTGCTATTTAATATATGATACCATTCTCAGAGGAGCTATAGTGTTTGGGTTTGCAAAAAAAAGGACATTCCCCAGTCTTTTACTTTCTTAAAAAAAATAATCAAACAGGGGGGAGCCCCTCAAGAAAAAAGACGTTTAATCTTTTCCCCAATAAATACATTCAAGGCTGCTTGAAAAGCCGAGCTAAACTCCTCCTCCCTTCCTCTATACTGTCTTTATCACTTTGCTCAGTTCCACATAATAACATCTTCATCTGAGATTGCTGTGGCACAGGGGAACTGCATTTGTTGATCAAATTTGGCTGGATAACACTGTGATCTTGTATCCTGAAGTGCGGAGATGTGCCTGGAATATGCAAGCACAAAGCTGGCCTCTTGATTGATTGATTCTGCCTGTCATAGAACAAGATAACTGGATCAGTAAATACCCTGTGCACTTCAACTTCATCTACACAATCAAAAGTGAGGGCATCATGGGGCAGAAAAATACTGAGGCATGATGGGAATATATGCATTTGACAGTGATAGCCAGGCACTTACCAACGAGGAAAGAAAGAGAAATTCATTGTGTGTGTTCATACATGAGCAACAGTAAATGTTGTACTAATTCCTGAATATCTGCCAGAGGTCAGATCACTTCCATCTTTTCCTCTCTCCTTCCTCCCCCCATCCCAATGCACTATTGTTGTAACTCCACCAGGATCAAGTTGTTTGAGCTGAATGGATTTATCTCAGTGTAAAAGTGGAATTAGCAACACGATGATGAAACAGGCTGTCTCTCGGCCTTCTGTCGTTTCAATTGTGCACTATTAATCAAGGAAGGCTAAAGTATTGGTGATTTTTAAATGTCTGGAAGGATTAAGTACTCTAAAAAAAATCCTTTGGGCAGTTTAGCATTTGCTACTGCCACTCCTAGACTGAATTCAGATGTCATAAGTAAACCACAATTTGTGTTGATGGCAAGCCAAAGTCCACGGGGTCATGCTATTTCTCCCCCCACCCATGCCTCACTGAAATTGCACACAGGAAGTCTTCAGTAACCTGCAGTTCATTGTCGGTCTTCGGTGCAGCCCCACATGAGGGGACTGCACCTGTGTGCAGGTCTGCCACTGGCCTGATTTTTCTAGCTAGAAAAAAATCTAGAGGAGGCACCCCTCCACAGACTCCAGCGCGATGGCTTCCCACTCAAACTGTCCCGTGTCTAGGGGAGGAGCACCCCCCTTTCCCTCAGTTTTTCTTTTGCTGCTGCAGTGTCTGATTATCTCTAGCACATGCTACGCAGATTGGAGTCCCTTTTCACCGAGTATGTGTTCTTCAGCCTTCATCCAAGTTAGGATTGTGAGTTGGGTTGAGGCAAGCTCGTTTGGGCTAACCCGTTTTTTTTCTCTCCCTTCCTCGTTCTTATTGAACTATGCTCTGTTTCTCCCTCACGAAGGGTAAATGCTCCTGAGTCCCGAGTCCTGAGTTGGAACCAGCCCCTAAGAAACATAGGGACAAATTCAAGCTCAGAGACAAGACACTATAGAAGTGAAAGTCTCTGTGGTCCGAGGTGACCCTTGTCCCTCCAAGGACACCTTCATTGCACTCCAGCTCACCTTCTTCCTCCTCCTCCGATGTGGTTCCGGAGGTCATCTTCAGCAAGGAGGTCGACACAGCTCCAGAGGGCTTGGAACCGAGCGCTGGCTTAACGGATCTCCTACTAACAGTCCATCCTCCGTCCATCGATCTGATCCACATTCAAGACTGGATTGATTTTTGCTGGTTCTGACAAATGGAATGGACAACGAGTCAGTTCCAAGCTACATCAGTTCCTTCTGCTCCTGGTTTTCAGTCCCCCTTTATTCTACTATCTGGTTATGGCGGGCCGGAACCTGACACTGAAGACCAAGATCCTTGGACTTGTGGCTCGGAGAGCTGTTTGGATACATCCCCAGATGAGAGAATTGAGGATTCCGGCCCTACATCCCCTAGTGAGTGCACGATACTTCACACTGAACAGATGCTCCGCATGATGGAGGCTCTTGAGATTGATGTCTGTAATGCTCAGGAAAAGCCAAAGGACAAGATTCTGAGCAGGCTTCAGCCAGACAAACCATCTGTAGTAGTGTTTCCTATACTTGAGGGCCTTAGTGACTTGACAGAGGTGATTTGGAAGAAACCAGCATCTGCCCCTCCATATACAAAGATACTAGAAAATCTGTATGAGATCCATAGCAGGACACGACCCATTTTCTCTAGGGCATGCATTCTAGATTCAATGGGTGGGGGACCTGTTTTATTCTCCCATTCCCTTTAATATCAAGGGTCTTGGGAAAGATCATGACAGACCACACAAGTTGCAATCCCGTGGCTCCCTTTTGGCCAAGATGGATTTGGTTTCCCCTGCTTTGCAAGCTTGTGGGACCAAACTTTGTGCACCTGCCAATGTGCCGGATTTCCTGGAATTGGAGAGTATAGGGCACTACGAGGTGACATGTTTACACCTCACAGCTTGGTTCCTAGATCCCAGAAGGTAAGCTTGTCAAATGAGGTACATTAAATTCTGTTACAATCTAGAAAACCCTCGACTAGAAGTTCCTATGGAAGGAAATGGAGGTTGTTTGAGGAGTGGGTCGTTAGTATATGTCCCGTAGAGGTAGTGCTCGACTACTTATTATCTCTGGCACAGAGGGGCCTAGCAGTGTCATCAGTTAGGGTATATTTAGCAGCAATTGCAGCATCCCATGAGTGGGTGGAAGGGAAGACCTTATTCTCCCATAGTCTGGTTAAAAGCTTCCTAAAAGGTCTCCTCAATGTCTTCCCACCCATGCCCAGATTAGCACCTCAATGGTCACTCTCCCTGGTATTATCCAAGTTGGTGGCCTCTCCTTTCAAATCTTTGGCTTCTTGTTCACTGAGCCAACTCTCTGTGAAGGTAGCCTTCCTGGTAGCAGTAACATTGACCAGGAAGGTTAGTGAACTTGCCGCTCTCAGGATCGACCCCCCATTCTTTAAGGTATTTAGGGATGAGTTAACGTTTCACCCCAGCCTAGAGTTTCTGCAAGAGGTGATGTCTAGATTTCACTTAGCGCAGAACATCTCGTTAACAGGTTTCCCCCCCCCCTGAGCCCTTCCTCAAAAGCTGAGAGGGCTCTGCGTACCCTAGATGTAAGGAGGGCTGTTCTTTATTATCTGGAGAAAACGAGACATTTCAGATGAGATAAATAGCTCTGTATTTGTTTCTGAGGTCCAAAAAAGGGAAAAGCTGCTTCATCTCAGACCATTTTTAAATGGGTAGTCTCAGCAGTTCTTGAGGCCTACAGGTCATCTGGTAGGCCATGCCCCTTTAAAGTCAAGGTCCACTCCACTTGAGCGCTCAGATCTTCAGCAGCATTTCATCAGAGGATCTTGCTTCTTGAGATCTTGGTTGGCAGAGGAGAGATACATCAAACACTATGCATTACATCTGCAAGCAAGGAAGGATGTGGATGTCAGGAAAGCTGTACTACTTACATTATTCCAGTAAGCTCACTACCCGCCTCCTCTGTTCAGTAAGCTTGCTAAAATGCTCACATGGGACTGCACTGAAGACCAGCAATGAAAACAGAGTTGCACTTACCTGTAACTTCTGTTCATCGAGGTCTTCTGTGCAGAAACACATCCTTCCCTCCTGCCCCACTGTGAGCTCTCTTGCTGTTCTACTTACCTGATGAGCTTGCAGCGACAAAGGAGACCTGAGGGGGGGCTTCTTCCCTAGACATGTGATGGTTTGAGCGGGAAGCCGTCACACTGGAGTCTGGGAAGGGGTACCCCCGCTAGAATAATCAGGCTGGTGGTAGGCCTGTGCGCAGGTACAGTCCTCCCATGTGTCTGCACAGAAGACATCGATAAACAGCAGTTACACATAAATGCAATTCTGTTTTTATCGAGATGTCTGAACTGAAAACCTCAGTAAATTGTGGGGTTTCCCCCCTCCCTTCCTTGCTTACAAAGCAAGATTCTGAAATAGGGCTGTTGAAAAAAAAATCCGGTAAAATTCGGATTTGGCAAAATTCGGCCCGTTTTTATTTGGGAAATGCTGAAGTCCGAACTCCCCCACTTCGGGTCTGTGCAATTCGGCATGAGGTCCGGAGTTCGGGGGAAAATTCGGCTGAATAAAGCCATTAAAATTACAACCGCACCTTTCCGCGGCTCCGGGGGGGGGATTTTTGGGGGTAGAGGTCCCAAACTTTCAGCATAGCTTCAAAGGACCCTTCTTGCAAAACCCCCAAGTTTTGTAAAGAGTGGATCAGCGGGGGCTGAGATATGGGCCCTGAAAGGGGTCCCCCTCCTTAATGTGCATTTGCAATTAGCAGAGCTTGCTGCCCACTCAAAGCTCCCAGCCTCGACAAAAAGCTGAGCTGCATGGAGCAAGGGCAGGGCAGGTGCGAAGAAGTTTGCAAACCATGAAAAGCAACACAACCATGCAAACCATCACATTTGCAACCATGCAAAGCAACACCTGATGCCTGGGAGTTTGCAAACCATGGAAAGGGACAGAAGAAGTTTGCAAAGCAACACAACCTTGCAAAGCAACACAACCTTGCAAAGCAACACCTTTGCAACCATGCAAAGCAACACCTGATGCCTGGGAGTTTGCAAACCATGGAAGGGGACAGAGGCATGCTAGCTAAGCATCAGGAGCAGGAGTGGGTGGAATTTCCCCTTTTGCATCGGACTCGGGACCAGGAAAATGCATTCTTTAAGTCACAATTTGAAAACAATTTTTGAGCAAGCATCAAAATAGACCCAACCGATCTTATGAATAAGGGAAAACCTGAGGACACACAACTGAAGCCCCCCCCCCGCCCAAACCAGGGAGAGAGAGACTCGAGGAGGCACACACCCCCAGACAGAACAGGCGAAAGGCCCCTTTGGCTTCCCCCCACCCACAGAAACTTCTCCCTCCCCACACACACACAGACTCTGCTCCCCCCCCACACACCGAGGAGAAAAATTATAGATTAAAGCCCCAAAAGGGGTCTTACTGTGGATGTCTTCTGTTCCATCAGGAGGGACTGGAAGGACTGGATAATCCAAGACGATTCCATTTAAGCACGGGAGGTTTTGCCTTGGATTTGCCGCTCTCGAGATGCACACAGGATTGGCTGATCCCATTCATCCCAATAGGGAAAGGGGGGGACCCCATATCTCAGGACCCCCTGACCCAATGTTTACAAAACTTGGGGGGTCTCACAAGAAGGGTCCTTTGAAGCTCCGCTGAAAGTTTGGGGTCTCTACCCCCAAATATGCTCCCCCTGCAGCCACGGAAAGGAGCAAATGTGTGCTTTAAATGGAATAAAAATGCACATTAAGGGGAGGACCCCTTTCGGG
The DNA here is from genome assembly GCF_029931775.1 of Euleptes europaea. Lineage (NCBI taxonomy): Eukaryota > Metazoa > Chordata > Lepidosauria > Squamata > Sphaerodactylidae > Euleptes > Euleptes europaea. The sequence goes on along the minus strand of NC_079312.1, from coordinate 42,072,099 downwards.
CCCCATATCTCGGGACCCCCTGACCCAATGTTTACAAAACTTGGGGGTTCTCGCAAGAAGGGTCCTTTGAAGCTCCGCTGAAAGTTTGGGGTCTCTACCCCCAAAAATGCACCCCCTGCAGCCACGAAAAGGAGCGAATGTGTGCTTTAAATGGAATAAAAATGCACATTAAGGGGAGGACCCCTTTCAGGCCCCATATCTCGGGACCCCCTGACCCAATGTTTACAAAACTTGGGGGGTCTCGCAAGAAGGGTCCTTTGAAGCTCCGCTGAAAGTTTGGGGTCTCTACCCCCAAAAATGCGCCCCCTGCAGCCACGAAAAGGAGCGAATGTGCACAAGCACCCCCCCATGGGGATTTCTCTCACACACACAAACAGATACTCTCTCTTTCTTTTCCCGAGCCGCGCAGCAGCTGGGCTCATGCACTCAATCGCTCAAACAGATTGGCCAGAAGAAGACCCAGCTTGGCCACCAATTGGCTGCAGGAGAATGCGGCTTACTAACTGACGGTTATGCTGCTGCGCCGAACCCTGAATTTGCCAAATTTATTCACCAAACACCACGAATTCACTGAATTTGGCTCCCCGTTTTCCTGCCTTTTTTGAGTTCGGTTCCATCCGAACTAAAAACCGCCGAATCAGGGGAAATTCGGCTGTTTTTCAGTTCAGGACGAACCGAATCGACAGCCCTATTCTGAAATACCAAGATTTAGATTCCTGCTTTGTAAACAAAAACAACCCACATTTTGTTAAAGTGTAGATCTGGATGTCAGTCAGTTGCAGTTTATTGATGCTTTCCTGGCTTGCAGTTTTGGCGCTGTGACCCCGATTAGACTCATTTGTGTCACAAATAAATGGAGGTGTGTTTATGTCGGGTGCAGCCATACACTCTACTTTGCTTCCAGGAGAGGGGAGGGGTAGAGTGGAATGCACACTGTTTAAATCATGAACGTACATTAGGAAGAGAGAAGATTCAAACTTTTAGTAGGTCTGAGCCTTATATTTCTTATGTTTCATGTGCAGTACAAAAATATCTAATCCCCGTTAAAATCATGTGTTCTTATGGCCATCACTCCAGCTGCTGACAGTGAATCCCACAATTTAATTACTTGTTGAGTAAAGAAGTATTTCCTTTTGTCTGTCCTTATTCTAATGGCCATTCATTTCATTGGTTCTGTGCCCGTGAATTCTATTGTTATTGGAGAGAGAGAAAAAGTCCTCTCTACCTACTTTCTCTGCCCAAGGCATAATTTTATAAACCTCTGTCATGGCCTTGTTACAAGCGCGACATATTTTCCTGAGTCCTCAAGCGTTTCTGGGTCTTAGGTAAATGTCTATCTCGATGGGTCCAAATATTGGCTCAACTTGTGACTAGACGTGTTTACTACTTTTCCTATGCATCTTCTCATTTTCAAGCCTCCTCATGGAGGACATCATAAAGAGCCTGTTTGCAGCTTTGTGTTAGGCTTATACACAAGGACTTTTAAAAAAATCTTATAATGAAATAAAACTCCACAGTCATCCTTCACAATTCAAGGGATCAAGCAAACAGCACTGTGTAGAGCAGGGCTGTCAAACATAAGGCCCATGGGCCAGATCCAACCCCTTGAGAGCTCTTATCCAGCCCGCGAGCTAGCCAAGGCAGCCATCCCTCCAACTCTCGATCTGTGCTGGTGAGGCACGGCCCAGCCCGACCAAGTAACATTTATGCCATATCCGGCCCTTGGAACAATTTTTTTATAGTTCACTTCTTAAACTGCTATTTTAACTTTATTGTTATTATATATAAACAATAAAATAAGCAAACATATCTGTGTGCCCATTATAAAAGATGGTTCCTTTGAAAAGTGGCTCACCCATTGGAATAGATTGCCAATCTTTTCCATTTGTTTCCATTTTTGTCTGGTGTAAACTATTATCCATAGTAAAAATATGTACAGGATATATGAAGTACAGCTCAGCTTCTGCCCCTTGGTTAGAATTAGATATTGTTCCTGAAGAATTAGTCTTATTTCCTCTGTTTATTGTTTCATAGCATCTTTCGGCACCATCAGGATAACCTTGTAATTTATCCTGGTTATGACTTATCCAGGGGGATTCAAATGAGCTTCATTGCTGAGTGGTGAATTTAAATGGGATGTGCAGCTCTGTGCCCGTGCTTCTACGCTGCTAGCCCCGGCTTCAGATACAATGGGAATGAAAATTTCAGTTTTGTGACCTGCTGGTGAGAGATCTACCAGCTAGAGTGATGACTGCAAGACCAGCCATTAATTGATGCACGTGCTAGTCTGCTTGAACATTGTTTTTGGCATAGTTGTTTTATTCATGGAGAAAGCAGCCATGAAGTTAAGAGACACAAGAGACTTTGTTTAGTTTTATTTGTGTTAACATAATAGGCTTTTGGCAATGCTGGGCTGTGTTGTAGGTAGGCCTTTTTTTTTCTTTTGCAAAATAGTTTTCTATAGAAACTTTATAAAAGCATGCAAAACATTTTTCCGGATTAAACTGCATTGAGGAAGGAAGATGTCTCATTAGTGAGCAGGGATCCAGTCCCACAGTCTTCATTACATTCCCACGGGTATGTGTATGCTGCAGTTGCAAACATCACCAAATAATTACTTCGTTTTGTGGGCTGTTTGATGCCTATTGGATGGGATTTTCCCAAGAGTTCCAACGGGAGGAACAACTTTTAATTTAATTGTCATGGGATTTTAGTGCCTAATTTCCTTTGGCCCCTAAGTAAACTTTGGTATAATTGCCTTTACAACAGCTCCCATAGACTATGAACTCCAGAGTCCATGCTCATCTTAAAGTTAGTGGATGTACCCCAGAGTCACTGATCTGAGAACTGCTGAGTAGTAGTAGTAGTAGTAGTTGTTGTTTTTTTTAAAAAAAAAACACCCTACATAAATATAACATATATTATGCTAATGGAATTTGTTTGACTACTGGGTACAGAGTGTTGATCAAAACCATTTAAAGTAGTTTTAAATGGCAAATTTAACAGTATAAAGTGATCTGGCATTATCTCCATAACAACTTAATCGTGACAAGACGGAGGTTCTCTGGGTCAGTAGAAAGGCAGACCAGGGACTTGAGATCTCTCCTGGCTTGGATGGGGTTATACCTCCCTTAAAAAGCCGGGTTCACAGTTTGGGAGTGCTGCTTGACACAGCAGTTTTTAGAAAGCAAGGTGGCTGCAGTGGCCTAGAGGGCTTCCGCTGGTGTGTCAGCTGAGTCCAATCCAGGTTCAGTCAGATGTAGCCAGTGATCTGTGCCTTAGTTACATCTAGGCATGATGATAAGGGGAGACATGATAGAGGTCTATAAAATTTATGCATGGTATGGAGAGACTGGACAGGGAGAAGCTTTTCTCCCTCTCTCATAATACTAGAATGTGGGGTCATCTGCTGAAGCTGGAGGGTGAGAGATTCAAAACAGACAAAAGGAAGTATTCCTTCACACAACGTTTAGTTAAATTGTGGATCTCCCTGCCCCAGGATGCGGTGATGGCTGCCAACTTGGAAGGCTTTAAGAGGGGAGTGGACATGTTCATGGAGGAGAGGGCTATCCATGGCTACTAGTCAAAATGGATGATAATCACGATGCATATCTATTATCTCCAGGATCAGAGGAGCATGCCTATTACATTAGGTGCTTTGGAACACAGGCAGGACAATGCTGCTGCAGTTGTCTTGTTTGTGGACTTCCTAGAGGCACCTGGTTGGCCACTGTGTGAACAGATTGCTGGACATGATGGGCCTTGGTCTGATCCAGCATGGCCTTTCTTATGTTCATAGACTGGACTATTGCGGTGCACTATGCTTGGAGCTACTCCTGAAGAGTGCTCGGGAGCTGAAGTTGGTGCAGAATGCTGTAGTAAGGCTGCTGGTTGGGGCCAACTGTCAGGAGCATGTAACCCCAATACTAGGGCTGTTGAATTTAAAAAAATTCGGTATAGTTCAGATTCGGCTGAATTCGGACCGTTTAGATTCGGGATATGCCGAAGTCCGAACTCCCCCACTTCGGGTCCATGCAATTCGGCGGGAATTCAAAGTTCAGGAAAAAAATTCGGCCGAATAAAGCCATTAAAAACACAACCGCACCTTTCCACGGCTCTGGGGGGGCATTTTTGGGGGTAGAGGTCCCAAACTTTCAGCGGAGCTTCAAAGGACCCTTCTTGCAAGACCCCCCAAGTTTTGTAAAGATTGGGTCGGGGGGGCTGAGATATGGGCCCCGAAAGGGGTCTACCCCACCCTTAATGTTCATCTCTGAGCAGAGCTTGTCGCCCACACACAAAGCTCCCAGCCCCGACAAACAGCTGATGAGAGCAAGGGCGGGGCAGGTGCAAAGAAATTTGCAAAGCAACACAATTGCAAAGCAACACTGCAAAGCAACACAACTGCAAAGCAACACCTTTGCAAATATGCAAAGGGCGGGGCAGGTGCTAAGAGGTTTGCAAAGCAACACAACTGCAAAGCAACACTGCAAAGCAACACAACTGCAAAGCAACACCTTTGCAAACATGCAAAGGGCGAGGCAGGTGCGAAGAAGTTTGCAAAGCAACACAACTGCAAAGCAACACTGCAAAGCAACACAATTGCAAAGCAACATCTTTGCAAACATGCAAAGCAACACCTGACACCTGGGAGTTTGCAAACCATGGAAAGGGACAGAGGCAGCTAGCTATGCATAATGAGCAGGAGGGGTGGAATTTCCCCTTTTGCATGGGACTCGGGACCAGGCAAATGCATTCTTTAAGTCACCATTTGAAAACCAGTTTTAGCAAGCATCAAAATAGACCTAACCGTCGTATGAATGAGGGAAAACCTGAGGACATACAACTGAAGCCCCCCCCCTCAAACCAGGGAGAGAGAGACTCGAGGGGGCACACACACCCCAGGCAGAACGGGTGAAAGCCCCCTTTGGCTTCCCCCACCCACCCACAGAAACTGCTCCCTCCTCACACACACACAGACTCTGCTTTTCCCCCCCCCACACTCACACAGGAGAAAAAGTATAGATTAAAGCCCCCAAAGGGGTCTTACTGTGGCTGTCTTCTGTTCCATCAAGAGGGGCTGGGAGGAGGATTGGGTAATCCAAGACGATTCCATTTAAGCACGGGATGTTTTGCTCTGGAGATGCATACAGGATCGTGTGATCCATTAATCCCAATAGGGGAAAGGGAAAAGGGGAAAGCCCATATCTCGGGGTCCCCTGACCCAATGTTTACAAAACTTGGAGGGTCTCTTAAGAAGGCTTGTCTGAAGCTCCGCTGAAAGTTTGGGGTCTGTACCCCCAAAAATGCACCCCTTGCAGCCACGGAAAGAGAAAAGGGGGGAGCCGATATTTCTGCCCCCACTGAACCCATCTTTACAAAACTTGGGGGGTCTCTTAAGAAGGCTTGTCTGAAGATATCCTGAAGGTTTGGGGGCTGCACCCCCAAAAAAAGCGCCCCCTGCAGCCACGGAAATGGAAAAGGGGTGGAGGGAAAAGGAGTGGAGCCCATATCTTGGGACCCCCTGACCCAAAGTCTACAAAACCTGGGGGGTCTCTTAACAAGGCTCGTCTAAAGCTCCGCTGAAAGTTTGGGGTCTGTACCCCCAAAAATGCGCCCCCTGCAGCCACGGAAAGAGAAAAGGGGGGAGCCCATATCTCGGGACCCCCTGATCCAATGTTTACAAAACTTCGGGGGTCTCTTAAGAAGGCTTGTCTGAAGCTCCACTGAAAGTTTGGGGTCTGTACCCCCCAAAATGCACCCCCTGCAGCCACAGAAAGGAGCGAATGTGCACAAGCACGCCCCCCCCCCACACACACGAAGATTTATCTCACTCTCTCTCCCCTGCCCGGCCGCGCAGCAGCTGACTCAATCCTGACTGATTGGCCAGAAGAAGACCCAGCTTGGCCACCGATTGGCCGGGGGAGGAGAATGCTGCTTACTGACGGCCCCGAATTTGCCGGATTTATTCGTGAACTCCCGAACTAGCTGAATTCGGCTCCCTCGGTTTCCCGCCATTTTTGAGTTCAGTTCGTCCCGAACTAAAAACCGCTGAATCAAGGGAAATTCGGCTGTTTTTCGGTTCGGGCCGAACCGAATCGACAGCCCTACCCAATACTACAGTAGGGTGCATAAAATAAATTGAAATTTTCCATTGGTATCAGCTGGTGACAGATTTCAGTGGAGTCTTGATATTTCAGTGTACTTTGTTCTCCCTCCCTTTGTTCTTGAAGAATAAAAGCAGTAGGACAGTTAACAAATTCATCCTTGTAGAAAGAAGTTTAAGATTTCTGAACATGAAGCATCAATTGCAGATTGGTCAAGTTCCGACTTTAATGATAACTCTGCCTCCCTCCTCTACGGGGGCTTGTTTTCCTTGGCTACAGCTTCTCAGGGAGAGTGACATATTTATGTACAAAGCAAGTATTTAGTTTTGGAATTTACACATATGAATGATGACCTAAACAGAATTCATTTCTTTCCCCCCTTTTCCTCTATAGCTCTTTGAAATGTGAGGTTACATATTGCAGACAAGTCTCAACATATCCACCCAGTGCTTGACCACCAGAATTAATAAGTAGCCACATTCCTTGATGATTCTGTAGGGATTGGAAGCTAGGCAGCAGAGTTTGCTATGCAAGAGAGTTAATAAAAAATTTCATTGCTAGAGGAAAGCTTATATACAGTAGTCTGTTTGTCCTGTATTTCAACCACCTGAGTCAGAGCCAAAAAAGCAATTGTCTATTCCATATTTCAAACAGATGCTGAGGGATAGAAAAGGTGTCTAGAATTCACATCAATAAAAAAGGCTGGCTCTTTACGTTCCCTTAAAGGAAGTGAACCCATAAAAATGTTGCTGCCGACTTGTTTGTCCAGCTCTTTGAAGTATTTAACATTCATTTAGCCTGCAAATCATTACTGCTCAATGTTTCATTGAATTATCGAAGTCTGTTAAACACATAACCTTAGAGTGCACAAAAATTGATTCCTTTGGCAGATATATTAATTTAACAGTTATCCATTTAAAAGGGCATTATTGAAGCTGGCCACACTTATGTGCCGAATAGGCACAGTTGGGTACATGTTATAGATGTAAGCGTCATTTAAACATAATCATTATTTTTTATGGCCGTTAATTTGGAATCACAGGAAAGCAGATCTTAAGCTGGGATTCTTTGAGACATTTCCTGCACCCTGCGCTGTTACAGTTCACTTCTTGTTGTTAGACCAAGGTTGACCATCAGTGAAAGCCGAAGCTGGTGTGATTGTGTATGGTGCGAACCAACAGAGTTCCCCCCCCCCACAGGTTTCCATCAGATAAAACAATAACCTAGTAGACTCAAGTTGCGTTTACTTGGTCAGCTTTCGTGCTATCCACCAGGTGATAGCGGGCTCGGATGACAGGCTTATCAACTCCCAACTGGGCTCCAATTGATGCTAATGATTGTTTCAAATCACACGTCCCCCATTTTCTGGTGAGGATGAACCAATGCCTTCTCTCCTATGTCAGTTCCTCCAGAGGTGTCACTGAGAGGATGAGCTTAGCAGCAGAAAATGCCATCAGCTGTGAGTGAAACAAGAACGTTAGAAATCACTATTAGGGCTAACTTAGGAAAAAATAATAACATGGGGGTGGAGGGTGTCAATTGAAAACCAGCAGGGTGGCAAACCTATTGTACTGTAGTGGTTATGCAGCAGCCTCCAGGCCTTTATGGTGATTGGTGACACACTAGTGATATTGTTAAATTGCCTTTTTTATTGGTTCTTGAGCCTTCTGTATTAAAATACAATTCTTTGGAAGAAGTGAAGAGAATCCTTATATTCAGAGATAAATGTGACCCCTCCCCCCTCCAAAAATATGGACTTCGAGCTAAATTTCATTGGCATTCATTGAAGGATTATTTTATTTATGCCCAGTAAATTATCCTTTGATTTTGGGGTGCAATTCCATAGCGAGTCTCTTAATGAAGCAGGGTTCTAGCCAGATGGGAATTGTCCCCTCATTTCCTCATTGAAATCACCCTTTGGAAAGGGTGTGTTTCTTGTGATATATATTATGCACGTATGTATGCAAGAGGGTTCTAGAACTGCTTATATAGGCTGTCAATTTAGTTTTAAAACAGCTGAAGATTAAAAGGAATCAAGTATGTTTGATTTCTCACAGTATGTAATAAATACATTTTATCTGGAAGAAAGACAAAGTCAGAGTGTGAACAAGGCAAATGGTTCTAAGCAATCCTGCATTACCAAAGAGAAAAACTATATGCAATAACTGTTGTGTTAGATGCCATTTATCCTACCCTACCCCAAGGGGCTATGAGTAACATGCAAGGGGAAGATACTGTCCCATTCCCTCCCCCTTACAACGACCCAGAAAAGTAGTTTAGGCTCAGAAATAGTAGGGTGGGTCATACAGAGGATTTCCACAAATGGAATGGAGCCGATTTTCACCCATCTTCATGTTATTCTTTCTGTAGAACCTGGTGGGTGAGAACTGGGTGAGGTGCAATTATGCTTTCTTTTGTGTGTGCGTGTGGGAGGTTATTTCTGTCTTTGTGTTAGTGTTTTTTAAAATATGTGCCTGGAAGTAAGTAATATAAGGGAAGGGGGAAGGAGAGAGAGCCACCACTGAGGTAGGGGCAGACAGAGGGAGGTATGATCGTGGGAGGACAAGTCATATGAAGCAATAACCCTGGTCCTTAACAACTGTTGCCCGAACCTGGTATCGCATTTCTGGCACATGAGCGTGTGGCATCTGTGCAGCTTCTTCAGGTGCTCTTGGAAGAAACAGGGCTCATTTCAGTTTGGATTCAGGACTAGGCTTGGGATGGAAACAACCTTAGAAACTCTGATTAACTTTCTCTGGAAGAGTGAAAAGCCCCTTTTTGTAAGATGCCTAGGGTATATACAGATATTTAGTGGGGAAACAGCTTTGCAGGCACAAATATGAAAGTGAATTCGAAGGCTAGCAGTAAATATTGGGCCTCTCCTGAAGAAAAGCAGTATGGAACAAAATCTTCAAGCTCTACCCCCAGCATACGAATACATTTTATTTGAAATTGGCGTGCAGCTTGTCTTTCAATTATTTTTTCCCCTGAACAAACATATTCATTATGCTCAGTGCTCAGAAAATTCTGCTTTCCGTGTTATCAATAAATGTTAACAGTATGTTTATTCTTGAGCTTCATATTTCTGGATGAGCAGAATGGTAATCAACAGCCTGGGCATGTGACAACATCTAATTGTATTTTCCTTTGGTATTCATACTTCACCCTGAAGAAGAGCATGTACTTCGAAAGCTTGCAGGAATATTTCAACTAGTTAGCCCACAGTGAGTGACTTTGTCTCTCCTAGGACTCAGGTACAGGCCTTTCATATCACCTACTACCTACTCCTACCCATCGGAACCATTGACCCAAGGCCCTTATCCTCTAACGTATGACTCCGCCCCACCTCACCCCAAGTCACCAGCCTTACATGCAACAGCATCTATGCAATCATTGTTATTGCTGAAGGCTCCAGACATTCAAACGTAGGGTATGATTAGGTAGTAAGAAAGCTTCCACCATTGGGGTTTCCCCTCCCCTTAACTACACTGTTAAAGGTCCTGAAACATGTTTGTCACTTGATAGCAGACAACCTCTGGCTCCACTCTCATTCAGATGCTGTTTTGGTTTCATGCTGTGGTTCCTTAATCCTGGGTAGTAGCTGAGTAATCAGCATCTTATGATAATAGTCCCAGTTTGGTGACTCGTATGATGTTCCTGTCCTTACAGTCTGTCCAGATAGTCTCTTACAACTGAAGAGCCTATGGTTACATTGTTAGTTCATATTCCCCAACTCACCACCCATTTCCACTCTACTTGTTTTTTTGTTGTTGTTTTTTTTTTGGCCTAGCTTCATTCTCCAATTCTGTTATAGTGTAATTATGTCACAGTTCCTTTTTTTTTTCATTGTGGTACTCTGACAGTGACTTTGGTGGTATTGAATCAGGAATCCAATAGGAAATAGAATCTCCTCCAAAATGAGGCGGAAGACCCAGAATTGACGCAAAGTAGCCCATGGCTTTCAACCCTTGGTTTCTAGCTGTAACATATCTGACTACAGTAAGTAAGATAGGAGGTGTACTCTGTTAACAGTCACCATGGTCACTACACAGACCCACTGGCAACTCTAGAAACCAGGGTCCTATTGGCCAAGTGGAGATTACTTCCGTTTGCTCAGCCCACCAAACAAAGCAGCAAGGAGATCAGAGTAAAGGAATAAAGAAGCCACTCTGGCAAAATGGCAGCAAGAACGCTGTACCTGTACACTGGAGTTGATCGCTAGTGAGAGATTAAGTTGTTTGCCAAAATCATTCTCATGGGTTTTAAAGAAACCTAGCTCTGAGCTTCTTAACTTCCTTATAATCTGTTGGAATTCTGAACAATTCGGTCAGACTGCCAATTTTACTGGATTCTCCACCATTGGCCATAAGAGGCAGTTAAGTTGTTCTGAACTTCAGCTAAGGTATGCTCATGCTGGAGCAAAAGGGCTTTTCTTTAAAGGCCCAGTGGTTAGAATTCCAATAACAGAGCCCTATAAGCCAACTTTTAATGTATGTAACCTGAACCATTTCCTGCTTTTTGTACATATGAGCTAACAATAGGGTGCAAGTTGCATGAGAAAGTGTGACCGTGGCTTATTTTTGTATTTTTTTAAAAAATGCATATCCTATTCAGGCTGTCGTTGGGAATTGGTGATGAGCATCGAATCAAATGCTTAAAACCATTATACCAGCCTTCCGAATGCAAGCCCTGTCAAGAGTACTCTATGTGATGAGTAGATTCTTTTTTTATAATGACTAGTAGACAGCCAGTACACCCATCAGAGTATGCCGAGGTACCGCATAGAAATGAAGATGCACATGTGTATGTGTCAAGTGCTGGAGAGCAGAAGCTTTTGCTATAAATACCATTTCATCACATTTCCTCTTACATTTCAATTTTATATGTCTGTATATACGATTTCAACAGGAAAAAAAACATTGCAGTGGAAAAAGAACATGGGCTCCTTGACTTTTTCAAATAATCATTCTTAGAGGGGAAAAGTAAATAAACATCTAAGTGTAGTCAATATGACATCTTTCTTAGCTCTAAGGTTGGAATTATATGGAAGGTGAAACAAAAGCCTATTAAATCAAGGAAGAGAACACCTGTGTGTACATATTTATAGGGAAGCTGAGCCAATGTTTATGAATAGTCCCTCTCCCCCCTTTGTTTTGTAAGAAGAAGAAGAGATGGTTTTTATATGCCGACTTTCTCTACCACTTAAGGAAGAATCAAACAGGCTTATAATTACCTTCCCTTCCCCTCCCCACAACAGACACCCTGTAAGGTGAGGTAGGTGGTGCTGAGAGAGCTTTAAGAGAGCTATGACTAGCACAAGGTCACCCAGCTGGCTTCATGTGTAGGAGTGGGGAAACCAACCTGGTTCACCAGATTAGTGTCTGCTGCTCATGTGGAGGAGTGGGGAATCAAACCCAGTTCTCCAGATTAGAGTCCACCACTCCAAACCACTGCTCTTAACCACTACACCAGCTGGCTCTCATGGGGGCTCTCACGCTGGTTGTAATCTTTAGCCTTTATATGTACTTGTTTGACCCTTCTGGCCTACATTATGTGTATTGTTTAATAATACTTTATAATTTAAATGTACAAAAACACTTTTCTGGAATTTATGGAAAATTAGATTAGCACAAAAGAGGGACCTACAAGGAGTTCCGGGGGCATCTCATTCCCCCCTCCCTCAATATTTCTTCTTTCCCATCACTGAAAGCCCCCACAACTTCTCCCCCTTTTCTACTTCTCACCAACCAGCTGGCCGGCCAGCCTTTATCTGCCCCCCCCCCCCCGTCTTCAGCTTTCCCTCTTTTCCTCCCTCAGCAGCCTCTCCCTGGGAAAGATCTGTGTGAGTTTCTCAGTGATGGCTGCCAGGACCAGACTCAGGTTCAAATCCCCACTCTTCCATGGAAGCTTTCTGAGTGACCTTGGGCCAGTCACACACTCTCAGCCTAAACTACTTCATTGGGTTGTTGTGAAAATAAAACGGAGGCGAATGAGATAAGCTGCTTTGGGTCCCCGTTGTGGATAAAGGCAGGGTATAAGTGAAGGAAATAAATAGTACATATAGCTGGAGATGGAGAGTAGATAAAAGGTAGGCTGGTTGGTGGGTTGGAAAGAAAAAAGGAAACAGGGAGAGGGGAGAGGCTGTGGGGGCTACCAGGAGAAGGGAAAGAGGAAATAGTGCAGGGAGGAAATACAGGGGAAAGTCAGGCCCCTCTGCCAGTCCTTGCAGTTTCCCCACTGCACAACTGAGCCTGGCCTAGCCAGCTCCACTCAACTCAATCAGGGTTCTCTGGGAAGGGGCTGCTGGAAGGGAGGGAAGAAAGGAAAGCAGAAGACGGAGGCACATAAATACATGCTGGCTGGTGTGTAGGAAGGAGAAAAGGAAGGAAAAGAAGAGAAAGTCTATGGGGGCAGATCTTTCAAGGGGGGGGAAAGAGGAAATAGCGAGGGCGAGGGAAACAAGATGCCCCTGCAACTCCTTGCAGGTCCCCCTTTTGTACACTCAAAAGAAACTGCATAGGTAGGGTCATAGCACCAAATTAGCATGGCACGCTTAGTGTGCCTGTTCTTTTTTCATTATTACCACTCTGTTCCCTCACCTCTCTTGGTTCTTTAGACATATGAAAGAGTAGTACTGTTACAGAAGTGTCAAGAATATAGCATATGTTGCACGAGCGAATGTCAGTACACTAGTGAAAGCAGTCAACCAGGGTTCAAAATTCTCTTCTTTTGTTAAATAAAAATTTGTATTGTTTTATTGGACTTTGGTTATTGTTATTTTAAGGTTAGCCAATCCTCTCAGATAGCCTTGCCCCAGCAATTAAATCTGCATCCCCAGTGGTCTGGATTAGGGCTGTTGATTCGGTTCGTCTCAAACCGAAAAACAGCCAAATTTTCCCCAATTCGGCTGTTTTTCGGTTCGTGACGAACCGAACTCAAAAAAGGCGGGAAACGGGGGAGCCGGATTCGCTGACTTCGGGGGTTCGGCGAATAAATTCAGCAGATTCAGCCGCCCGCCCCCCCACGCCTTCACGGGGCTTCCATGAAGGCGCAGGGGGGGCTTTAAACAGGTCTGCGCCTCCCAGCAGGGAGGCACAGATCTGTTCCACCCTCCCTTTAAACAGATCTGTGCCTCCCAGCTGGGAGGCACAGATCTGTTTAAAGGCCCCCCCGCGCAGAGAGCGCAGAGGGGCTTGACAACCCCCCGCCCGCCTTCCCGGAGTCCCGAAATGGGGGCGGGGGGTCTTTAAACCCCTCTGCGCTGCCTGCGCAGAGAGCCAAGAGGGGCTTGTTTAAAGGGCCCCCCGTGTGCCTTCACGGGACTCCCGGGAAGGCGCGCGGGGGGCCCTTTAAACAGATCTGTGCCTCCCAGCCGGGAGGCATAGAACTTTTCCACCCACCCCCCTTTAAACACCCCCTGTTCCACCCCCCTTTAAACAGATCTGTGCCTCCCAGCTGGGAGGCGCAGATCTGTTTAAAGGGCCCCCTCGCGCCTTCAGGGAGCCACCTGAAGGGAGCCACCTTTAAACAGGTCTGCGCCTCCTGGCCGGGAGGCACAGATCTGTTCCAACCCCCTTTAAACAGATCTGCGCCTCCCAGCTGGGAGGCACAGATCTGTTTAAAGCCTCCCCCCCCCCGTGCAGAGAGCGCAGAGGGGCTTGACAACCCCTCGCCCGCCTTTCCAGGACTCCCGGGAAGAGGGGCGGGGGGTCTTTAAACCCCTCTGCTCTGCCTGCACAGACAGCGCAGAGGGGCTTGACAACCCATCCCCCCTCTTCCCGGGATTGTGCCTCCCGGCTGGGAGGCACACATCTGTTCCACCCACCCACCCCCCACAGCCTTCAGGGGGCTTCCCTGAATGCGCGCGGGGGGGGGCTTTAAACAGATCTGTGCCTCCCAGCTGGGAGGCACAGATCTGTTTAAAGGGCCCCTTGCGCACCTTCAGGGAAGCCCCCTGAAGGCCTGCGGGGGGGGCGAATTTTCCCCCGAACTCCGGATCTCGCCCGAATTTCAGGGATCCGAAGCGGGGCAGTTCGGACTTCGGCATGGCCCGAATTTAAAAGGGCCAAATTTTGCCGAAGCCGAACTGTACCGAATTTTTTTTTCAACAGCCCTAGTCTGGATAGACGGCATCATTTACGAGTTTCATAACACAAATCCTGTTACTTGGATTTCGCCAGAAATCTCTGCTGATAGAAGTGATTTATTTCAACAGAGAGACAGAGATATCCACCCTTTTCTACAGCAGCCCCCTTAATGTCCCCCCAGTGTTGTTTCTGTGGGTTGGGGGACCCCCTGAAAAAAAATGAGGATGGGAGCCTGAGGCCTTAGTGAGGAGGAATCTGCTGCAGCTTACCTTGAGTCACACAATGGAGATCTTTGTGTTGTGGTGGCAGCTGCTGCCAAAGCAACATTTTTAAAAGTATGCACAGCCTATCAAATGGCCAATGGCCAAAAGCCCCACCTGGCCTTGCCCTCTTGGTGGGCACCAGGAAAGGTGTCAATGGGCGCAATGACGACCGCGGGCCACTTTGGGGACCAGTGTTTTAGAGAGGTCATACTCACTGTTTTCATATAAAAGGAATAATGTAAGCTGCTTTGGTCCCTACTGTGGAGTAAGGTGGGGTGTAAGTGAAGTGGATAAATAATAAATATAGCTGAAGATGGGAGGTAGATAAAAGATGGGTTGATGATTGGCTTTGAAGGAGAGAATGAGGCAGGGAAAGGGGGGAGTATATGAGAGTTGCCAGGGTGAAGGAAAGAGGAAATAGTGTGGGGAGGGGGATACAGGGGATAATTAGATGCCCCCCACAAGTCCTGTAGGGGTCCCCTACAATGCAAGTGGGCCTAGCCTAGTGGCTGGCACTGCACAACTAGGCCACAGTTTTCCTAAGTAGAAACTGCCCGGGGAGGGAGAAGCTTAAGACAGAGGGGTAGATAAAGGTAGATTGGCTGTTGGGGGTGAAGGAGATGCGTAAATAGAGGGGGAGGGGAAAACGAGATGCCTCCCACAAGTCCTTGCTGGTTCCCGCTTGTTTGTTCTAATCCAGCATCTCGTGTATATACTTCTGAATATGAATGTTGTGCAAAGGGGCCCTATGATGACTCTCAACAGCCCTGCTTGTTCATGGGGATATTGCTAGATAAATGAGGGGACAGTAAGTAGGAAGAACATTAAAGATCTAGCTGCAGTCTTCCAGTGTGCTTGAGATAGGCACCATATGAAAATAGTATAATGGATTGTGTTCTTTTCCCTTGTATCTTTTTGACAAAGCTTCTGTATTTCTCCATCAGGTAATGATTTCCCTTCTATACCTTCCTCGATCCACAACTCACTCCTCCTAACAATCAGTGCAGACTTGAGATATGTGTGCATGTTTATATATATAAATTAAGAAAGGGCTATGGGATAATGTGCTGGGGGGGAGAACCCTGCTTCCAGGTTTCTAATACACGATTCTTCTATACTGTAAAAATGCAAGAACCACTGTTACAAAAGAACAAACAACCTTCTGTTATCTTGCCAGTTGTTTTGAACAGATCTTGGCATTTGTGGGATTGTCACAGATCTCCACAAGGGCAAAAACAGAACAACAAAATATTTGTTTTAAATCTTTATTGTATGCTGAATGCCCTTGTGCGTGTTTATGAGAGTTAAACATTAATAGCAGATGTTGTTAATGAGTAGAATTCTTGAACTGGCTTCTCAGACCTTTTAGTTAGTACATGAATCTTCTGGTTGATAACAATACTTCTAACATGTCTAATTATGAAGTAGTTTTCTAATCAAGCCTCAGAGAATGGGAGAATTTTTACCCCACCTATTGTGTTTGTGTCAGTGGCAGACAAAGATCATTCCAAATCTTTATCCTTTCCTCGAGATTAATTGAGATTTCTTTTGTTCCAGTACCTTTATCTGTGCACATTTTAATTTCCACACAGGATTGTAGGGTTTATTAACATTCCCACCTAATGTCTGACACAGAGTCTGGATTTCTCCCCCTCCTCCAAAGTTTTTTTCCCACCTATTTTTTTAATACTTCTAGGAGCAGTAAGGGAAAGTGATTATAGGTAATAAATATCTTTTTTTAAAAAACATTGCAGAGGCAGTTTTTCCCCCTGTTAATGAGGGTAATTTGACTTGGTTGAAGGATTGCAGTTCTTAAGAATTAATGCAGCAATCCAATTCAAAGATTTAAAGAGATCTAAGATTTTTCACAGGTCGTGTGCTAGTGAATGTGCTCCTATCACATAGCAGCTAATGGACTTGAACAACAGTCTGTCATTTGCTGTTACCTCTCAGTGTATAGCAGCTTTGCCCTTGATAGCAAGTATTCTTTCCCAGCAGTACAGATTATTTAGTGGTGTGGTATATTTGTAACACTTTTAAGAGATGGTATCCTGTTTCCAACAGCCCTAATTACCGTATAAAGTGAGGTTATCTTTCTGACTTTCTTAATTACATGTTTGAATCCTAATCGACTGTAGTCTAAAGGTATTTTATACTCTAATAGCTACCTTCTAATTTTTCTTCTTTTCAGATATGATGTCCTATAGTCACAATATAATTTCTGTGCTGCATTTTCATTATGCCAAGTACAAACACGTTAATTACCAAAAAATATAGGTGATATCCATAAGTTTTTTTGAGAGGAGGGGGAAATATATTATTACCTTTCGGCAATGTTTATTAAAGGCTTATTTGTAACTGACGTTGCAAGTGCTCTAATTTCTTGATCCTGTTATGTTCATAGATATCAAAAATCCTATTTTAAGGTAATTAGAAGGATTCTTCTTTATTTAAATGCCTTCTGGAGGCAGTGGCTTTCTAAAACCAGTGCAGAAGAATCTTTGTTCCTTAATTAGAAAAAGAACTAGAGCTCATTAATTATGGGCACCAAGTGATTTCTGCTCAAATGGAGAAGCAATAATATAGTATAAATAATGCCTAAGCCTCCATTTTTAAAAAGCATCACAGTATATAGCAGTGCCAATAGTACATACAGAATATGCCGTTCAGTTTCCAGAGAATAATATAAAAAATTGTTTTGTTTTCACCCTCTTTTGGAAGGTGAATCTTGGTCATGCACAGTAAACATATGGGTCTGTTACACTCATACAGTCATACAAAAATCTGCCGGTTCCCCAGTGCACATCCCAAGTGTAATATGTATCCTAAGATATATTCTGTCATGTAATATCAAGCACAACTTTGTAAAAACACTAGAGATCCACATGTATAGTTGGCATTTGCCCTGAATGGAAGTCCTACATGTGTACTGGAATTCTTCCATATATAAGGAATCACTGAATAAGGGCTACTGCTTCCATGTTAAAAGTCCACATTAATCCATAACCAAGACACACTGATTCATGTCTGATGTCGTCCTCCTAAGGACACATGAATTTCTGAGGCAGAACATCAGCTTCATCCTGTTGGCATTCATGCTTGTTTGTATAGGCCGTGGAGGAGCCAGGTGTTGAATAGAACACATGAAGCTGCTTTCTGCTGAGTCAAACCACTGTTCTAACAAAGCGTTATCTACTCTGACTGGTAGAGGTTCTCCACGGTCTCAGGTCTTTCATATCTTCCCCCTTCCCCCCCTAAAAAGATAGCAGAGATTGAATCTGGGACCTTCTGCATGCAAAGCAAATGCTCTACTGCTGAGGCATGGGCCTTCAACTTGATGCATGGCTGCACAGTGCTAGGTAAAGTTCTGGTTTTGAATTGTTCACTTTCAGAAATTTGGAAAGCACTACCATAAAAAGGATACAGTGATGGGATTGCACTAATTCATAGGGGCTAGGTCCATCAGTGGTCTCTAGCCGTAGTGACTAAATAGAACGTCCATGTTCGGGGGCAGTGAGCCTCTGAATAGCAGCGCTGGGGAGGTAACAAAAGGCCGAGGCTTCCATCTCTCCATGTCCTGTTTGTAGGCCTTCTGGGAGCATCTGGTTGGCCTCTGTGTAGCATGATGCTGGACTAGATGGACCACCGGTTTGATCCAGCACAACTACTCTTGTGTTCTTAGGTTCCTTTAATTAATTAATTTATGCATTCATTCAGTCATTCATTCATTCATTTTAATATCCTGCCCTTCCCGTCAAAGCTGGGCTCAGGGCGGTTCATAACAAAATCTCATAATAAATACAATAAAAGTTACAATCAAATCACACTAAAACACTTCCTATAATAAATAAAAACCAGCCCCCCAGACTTTCATCAATAAATGGCATCAGCAATAAAATATATAAGATGGCGCTCCTAGTAGCATATCTGCTGCCTCAGGGCGTACAAGCAGTAAGGTCCCCCCACATAATGATCAGTGATAAATTCACAGAACAAGATGGAGGTGGTGGAGGAGGAGCTATAGGGAGGCCAGCACTGATGGATTACCGTAGTATGCTGCATGGAGATTTGTGTAGGTGTGTATTTTTCTTGTAGGTGTGTATCTTTCTTGTAGGTGTATCTTTCTTGTACCATAGCATGTTGCATGGAGATTTGTGTATCTTTCTTGTAGGTGGGTTATGCTATTGGGAGCTTGCAGTTCTCCAGCTCTACAGAATATCATAAGAATCATTTTAAGATCACAATGAGCAACACCTGTGCCAGAAACCAGACATGTACTTTTTGTCCCCGTGTGGTTTTCATAGTGTGTGTGTGTATGTGTGCGCACACCTTCCTTGGTTACATTAGTCAATGGTCATAACACATACCCTTAGAACGTATGCTCCTTCTCGTTCTCTGTCTTATCTTAGAACCATTAACTTGTATCTCCTTCACAATCTCCAGAACAGATCTTATGGGACTTTAGGTTCCAGCTTCCTGAGATAATGAGGAGGCAGTGGTAGGTTCCTTCTGGAAGATCTCTTGTTGGCAATAGAGCCTGAGCCAGCTGTACAAGTTTTCCTGGCTTCTCGTACCAGTTCTCGTGCCAGCCATATAGTGTAACAGTTGCTTTGTCTTAAGTGGCACTGCCTTCAAACCAGTGAAAATAATTTAATGATCATCTAGAAGCAGCAGTTTTACGAGGATGTTGACATGTTTTTATTAGAAATTCCCTGGCAATACAATTACCAGGACTCCTTGAATGGTATTTATGACAGTTCAATTTGAAAATGGTTTATATTTCTGTATAGCTGTGTTCTTCGTTCTGCTAGCGGGATGGTGAAATAGTTGGATTTTTTTACGTTACGTTTAGAAATACATAACCAAATTTGAAAAGCTGAGATATCACGGTTCCTCAGTTGTTCTTTGCAAAAGGTTTTTGAAAACTGGTATTGACTAAATTTATGGATTGAAATTATGTGCCCTCATTACAAACAACAAGAAAACTTTGTCTAAATTCAAACAGGATGTATCCTTGCATTTGCAATTTATATCCCACTTTTCCATATGTTCAAGACCAGTGACAGCCAATTATCTTTTAAAGAGATGTTGTTAAAATCACAGCAGTTAAGATATAACATTTTTGCTATCTTGTGAAGTTACATTATTTGAAGCATGAATATTGTCTATTTGTGACAGTATAGCACAGACAGAAGAATTAGGTTGAATAATCCCATAGTATAATTGCGAAGGCACTCCCCAAACAAGGGTCATTTATGCATGGTCACTTTAACCTCCTTTATTCCCCGTTTCAGCCAGGATCAAAGTAACCCGGGTTGGGGAAAACTGTATGCATTGGCTGGAATGATCAGGGACGAAACTGTGTGCTGAGGCATGAATACAGAAAAGCAGTCTCTCAAGTTCAAATCAAGTCCCGCCCCTTTAAATGCTGCTCTGTAATTGGCTGACTTGCAGTACTTACCCTGAGAGAAGCTTTCCTTCCCCCCCGACCCAACTGCCGCATAAAAAAGCATTTAAAATAAAAAAACAGAGCAATCTGAAAGGGGGGGCAGAAATCCAAGCCTTTTTTTTTTTTTAAAGCCTTTCTTTTGCTCAGAAAGAGCTCCGAGGAAGCAGGAAGCACTTGAATCCCTGCCTCTTTACACACTGCTTCGTGACTGGCTGTGAGAGAAGCCAATCTTCTGTGCTTCCCCTGTTTGGCTATCTGCATGCTGCCTTGAAGAGGGGTTTGGAAAAGGGTGGGGTGAAGATCAACCCGAGAACAGAGTATGCATGCTCTGTGACTCCGGAATGAGCCAGGAAGAATGTTTTAATTTGGACCAGAAGAGGAATGGGAAAAGCCGGGTTCGTTTTGCATTGAAACAGCGTTGAACTTCCAAAGAATGAGATAACATGCATACTTAAAAATTTGATCCTGGCTGAAACAGGGAATAAGGGAGGGTTTTAGAAGTCTGCACTTGCAATCTGTCCTTTGATTCTTAGAAGCTCAGAAGTCTATGTGCCCTATCTGTAAGTTTCCAATTTCAATATATCTTTTACGGATACTATACTCCTATCATATGCTCAGGCCGAATTAGAGTCTCCCCTCTATGGTCATTAGAATAGAGTCTCAATTTATTACTATACGCATATAGCATTAGAACCTGCTTGGGGAACCTGTATGGTATTTATTTATGTACATTGAAATATAGATTTCCACATATGGTCCCTCCCACTTCGAATACTGTGCAGTGAAGCTTCTTCCTGCCTGAGAAATCTCTCCCCTGCCCGCCTTCGTATGTTATCACTGATTTTTAAGTTATGACACAACAGTTTTATTACCAAACCAAACTCAACTCACCAGCCATCTACTAGGGACTGCCATATGTTTGCCCCCTCCCCCCCTTTTTTTTTTGCAGTTCTAGGCAAGCACCAAAACCAGGGGAATTATTATAATCAGTGTAGATGGCCAAATATAGCTAGTGAACGTTTAGCTTACTGGGTCGCAATTTGTTCATCTCAATGCCTTATTGAAAGCAAAACCTAGGGTTGCCAGTAGGGTTGGCAGGTGCCCAGTGGTGATGGGCAAACCGCTGGTAATTTGCCCCTCTGCCCACCGACCACCTGAGGGTCGGTGGGCAAACGTGTGCGTGCGCGCCAAAGTGCCACCTCACGAGGAGCCTTATGCCACTCAAACTCTTAGTTTGAGTGGTAAAGGGCCGCTTGCGATGCGGCACTTCCGGGTGTAAACGCATTGCAAGGGGCCTTTTACCACTTAAAAGGCCCCTTACAATGCATTTACACCCAGAAGTGCCACATTGCAAGCGGCCCTTTACCACTCAAACTAAGAGTTTGAGTAGCATAAGGCTCCTCGCGAGGCGGCACGTCGGTGCACATGGGCGCCGCTCTCCTGTCCCAAAAGCTCCTGCCGGAGGAGAAGAGGGACCTGGCAGCCCTAGTTGCCAGACCCCGATTGGGGGTGGGGGATTCCCCTGCTTTGACCCCCCCTCCCCCAGTCCTCAATGCCTTCGGTGCATTGACGTCACTTCCAGAAGTGACATCATCATGTCACCAACGCTGTGGGAGACACTCTGGTATTTGGGCAAACTCCGTGGTAAAAACAGCTTCCACCATAGAGTTTTTGCCCAAATACCAGAGCATCTCCCACACTGACGGCATTGAGGCCTGCCTGGTAATACCTCCCCCCCCACTCTCTCACTCTCCCGCCTGGCAACCTTAGTCTGGGGAGAGGGAACAGTGGGACTCCTGCACAGAGAGACACACCACGCTCTACCCTGCTGATTCTCTCAGGGCAGAATGGGATCCCTAATATCTATGGATAGTTTATCTCCCGCTGCACTGGTATTCCAAGCACAGGGCTTTTTTCTGAGTAGCAGTGAATGGCAGCCATTTGTGTACACAAATGAAGTCAGGAGAAAATACATACTGCATGGGGAGAATGCCTGAATTTGCTTCTTGCTCCTTGGGACCGCATGTTTCTTGTACAGAACTGGTTTTGTTCCCCTTCATAACAGTCTTGCTGGACACGTACTTCATTGGATACTATTTAGAAACAAGCCTGCTCTTTGGTTCTTGTGGGTTATCCGGGCTGTGTAACCATGTCCTTCAGTGTTACTCCTCTGAAGATGCCTGCCACATCTGCTGGCGAAACGTCAGGAAAGAAAATACCAAGACCACGGTTACACAGCCCAGATAACCTACAAGAACCAATGAACTCTGACCGTGAAAGCCTTCGACAAAGCCTGCTCCTGTTTGCATGTCCCCACCCTTAGAGCTATTCCTTGATCATATTGGCATGATGTTGAAATGTGATGGAATTCAAAAGAGTGGCTATAAGATAAGTAGAATTAACTTTGGAGGAAACCCTTTAGTCCAAGGGCCCACACAACACAAACATGAATGTTCTCACTTGTGTGTGTGCATGTTTGCATGAACAGATATTTCCTTTTTACCAATCCTAGTGGGATTGCAACCTGTACAGAACACCACCGAGTTAGGAACCGCTGTGGAAAATGAAAATATCTGTATATCCCCCCCCAATAACGCTTTGACCTCTTTTGAGCCAGGTCTGGTCCCGTGTCCATGTCTGGCCATTGGAATCCCTACAAGCAGGGCAGGAAAGAAACAGAGAGATGTGAGGAATTGTGAAGGGTGTCACTGGCCTCCAGACGCCAGGTCTGTTTCAGAGTTGGAACAACCTAACCGCCCGCACGAAAGCGTTGCGTTCCTCAAGGGTTAGACAGCTCTACTGAAGCCAGTTAAGTTTGCTCTGTTAATGTGTTTTTAACGCTGGCATGGATTAATTTTCTTATTTTTTATTTGTACTTAGAGGCTGAAAAAGATGGAAGCACAATTAAAAACTGGCAGCGCGATTGGGAAGGTTAGTCAAGTGACAGAACGCGCTTATTAGGAGACTGACTAATGCTTAGCTTTGTTCATTCCGCACCATCCTCAAGGTCACTGTCAGAGTCCATGTTGCATTAGATTGAATGGGATTGACTTGCATTCACTCTTTTTACATCTCTTTTCATCATTTTAACCTCATTATGGGTTGAATCCAGCCGGCTTTTCTGCTGGTGAAAAAGAAAGATCCCCTTTGACCACCCCAAAAGCCTGTGCTGGGGATCATGGGATCTGCATGGACAAAAGTGACATGGAAGGGGTGCTAAAGTAGGGAGAGGAACTTGACAAGATGCAGTGCGAAAACTGTCTAGGTCCAGCCTTTTTTTTTAAACTCCCCAAACCATCTCAAGGTGTGAGCAGTGGGTTAAAATAAATCGCAGATCTTTTCCTATCTGTAACAAAAGAGCCCGTTAACAAAGACAAGTTTCATAAATGGATAAATGAAAGTTTTGTAAAATGGACAAAGGAAGCATAACTAAGTTCTCTTTTATGCCAATAGTGTATGGATCAGAAAACGTAAATACCGGGTTGTGATGGGGAAGAATCATGTCCGGCTCTGTGTGTAAAGAGAATCAGAGGAAGAAATAGTTTCATTTAAAAAAAAACATGTAAAAACCTGTTCTTCAATTGAGTATGCAAAAATCTCATTGCGGTATTTATTCCAAACCTGCACACATAATGTTCAGTCAAGGAGAAAACAGCAAAAAACAGTTGTTGATGGACTTAGCAGAGAACTGGATTAAATAAGCATTAGTCTACTGAAGCTGATTACAGGAATATGAAAATGCAGTATCTTAATGGTACATATTTTCATGTGGCAGCTCAGTTGCCTTTCATTTTGCAGCTAATATGTCTATTCTTATGAGTCATTTACTTCTTTAATTACCTTTTGCAGGCAAGGCACCATGGTATATTAATGTGAATGATTTTTACTGCCAGTTTATCATACAATGCCCCAGAAGTTGAAAGGCGTAATTGACTTGGAAGAGCAGCTCATGAAGGAAACAATATTTAGTTGACAGTTTTCCTTGTACTCTCTGTTGACGTTTATGAGTTTACACTATGCTAAAGGAGTAATAAACACAATTTTCTTTCAATAACAGGAAAGAGCCGCTTCTAAAATACATTTGTGGGGGAAAAAACAGATTTGTTCATTTCTTGAATAATATGGAAGAACGTGGTGCCTGCGATGAGACATATATAAGTTTGCCAATTGAATTAAACCTCACAAGGTGCATTTATAACCTGCCTCGGAGCATTAGACAATATTAGGGTGCCCATGAATCAAATTGAAGTAATGAATATTTAAATTATGTACAGATTTGGTTAAATCATGTTTAAATCTGGGTGTTAGATTATTTGGCAACCTCTCCTTATAAGCAAGTGATGGTGTTTGACAACGGCTTGCAAGAAAGTATGGGGTACTTTGCAGAAGTGAGCAACTGTGTAAAGTGCTCCACATTCACGTGGTTAGAAATAGCTAACTTGCCATAACTTGCCTAAAGTTAAGATCTATGATTGGGACCTGTCAACATGATTTGGTTTCTCGAATGATGCTCCTAATAGAATTGACGTTGTCAAAGTCTCCCTTTTGATGGAAGCAGTCCTTAATGGGGGTGAGGCAAAGAATGCTCAGAAATCCATCACCCACCTCTTGCTGTTTGGCACCTGTGACATGTGTGTGTTAACAAGGTGTGATTAGTTACTCGGAGGCAGTACGTGGCAGTAGTTAGTGTGATGGACTTGGACCAAGATTTTAACTCTTGCTACCCATGAAGCTCACCTTGGGCCCATCATATTCTCTGTTCACCCCGTCTCACAGTGTTGTGAAAATAAAACAGTGAGAAATTTAAAAAGAGAGATACGGGCAGAAGAACTTCCCTGTAATCCTTCTCTTTTCAAAGAGTTTTGTCTGAATTGCGATAGAGCCAGGATATGAAAACTAGATAGACCAAGCGCTCCATGTCCTGATGTGATATATTGGGGATCTGCAGGAACCGTTCGTTGTACACTGCTTCTTAGTGCTGAGGGGGCCAAGGCCGTTTTCCTCCCTTCAGAGCCAGCATGGTGTAGTGGTTAAGAGTGGTGGGTTGGAGTGGTGGACTCTAATCTGGAGAACCGGGTTTGATTTCCCCATTCCTACACATGAAGCCAGCTTGGGTGACCTTGGGGCCAGTCACAGCTCTCTTAGAGTTCTCTCAGCCTCACCTACCTCACAGGGTGTCTGTTGTGGGGAGGTGAAGGGAAGGGAATTGTAAGCAGGTTTGATTCTTCCTTAAGTGGTAGAGAAAGTTGGCATATAAAAACCAATCTCCTCCTTTTCCTCTTCCTCTTCCTCTTCCGCTTCCGCTTCCTCATCCTCTCCCCCTCCTCTCTATGCTCACAAGGGCTTTTAGTGAATGGGAACGCTGTTTTAGCACTGGTGGGGCCTACTATGCAGCCTGCATGGCCAGTTTGTTGCCAGTCCAAGGGTTAGGCTAGGCAAAAACATGATTGCCTCTCCCTAGGATGTTTCCCTTGCTCCCGTTGGCCGAGAGGGAGTTAAACTTTTCACAGTTTGGCCGTGATTGTTTGCAGTTCAGCCCTGTGCAACATAATGAAAGTTTTCTAGCCATCTGTTGTTAAGCTGGCGGTGACCAAGGCCAGTATATCCAAACAACGTGCTGGCCCCGCTGTAAACGGAACCTGTCAGTTTAGCATAGCTTAGCTGACCTCCTCAATACGCAGGGCAGCCTTGCGGTACCAGGCACGGTCTGTGTGTATAGCTTCGAAAGGAACTACTTGGGAGGACCGTGTTTACTTTTTCCACTTAGTGTTCCTCCCACAGGCTTGAGCTAGTTTATACTAAATCTTTAAATTGTCACTGTTTCCCCCCCCCCCATACTGAACCTTTTCAGTTGCCAAAGGGGAGAGGGAGGGGGAATCTTCCTTCCCTGGCAGTCTTTGGGGAGATTACTTTCTCTCACACACACTTGTCGGTACGCAGTTGATAATGTTGACTAGAAAGAGCCAAACCATTTACCAGAGTCACAACTTGCAATTGGGGCTACTGCGGCTCTCCCACACTGCTTCCCATTTGACACATTTTTTTAAAAAAAAAATCTTTTGACAACTCCACTTTACTCAGAATGGGTGTGTGTGTGCCCCATTAGCATATCTTAGTAAAATCAAAATATGTAAAGTGACAAAGTTCTAATTCTAACAGCAAATGAGATCCCATGTGTTACATCTTTCTACTTTTGGGGGTGGAGATGGAGAGGCTTGTGCGCAAGACTCCAAAATTGGGGAGGGGATTGTGTGTGTGTGTGTGTGTGTGTGTGTGTGTAAAGTGCCGTCAAGTCGCAGCCAACTTATGGCGACCCTTTATGGGGTTTTCAAGGCAAGACTTACAGAGGTGGATTGCCATTGCCTTCCTCTGCACAGCAACCCTGTTATTCCTTGGTGGTCTCCCATCCAAATACTAACCTGGGCTGTGGCATTCAAAGTCCAATTAATCTTCAGTTTAGAAGCTAATAAACTTATTGACTGTCGTTTTACGTTTACTAGAAAAATGAATAATAACAAAAGTCCATTTGGGCCCTAACAGGAAAGACTTGGAATATAGTGTTCAAATGCTTGCATCTGTTGTCTTTATTATGAATTCCCTCCCCCCCAACACACTTTTTAAAATGAACTTGCTATTGCTATTAGTATGAGCCTATGCATATTTACTTGGAATTAAGTCTCACTAAGCTCAAATGGACTTACCCCCATGTAAGCATGCATAGTAGCACTGCAGTGAACATCTAAGACCATACATCATTTTCTCATTTTTTGTAAATTGACGTATAATCTGTTATAGGTCTCCCCACCTTCATTTCCCCTCTTAGAGCCAATTTCTGCCACCTCTCCTGCCATTTCCTTAGAGCTGCCCTTTTCTTATGTGTCCTTCCAGCTTTTAATCAAGCCACAACCCAGATGTAAATACTATACCTCCGTTTCCTTTTTGGTGTGTGGACGAATTAGCAACATAGTAGAGCTTCCAGCAAATTCATAACAATGGAATCATGTTTTAGGACTTTCAACACATTTCAAAGCAATAGGATAAAGATCATATATTGCCAACCTGCAGTGTTTACTTTCTAGACTACACCTCTGGTAAACACCTGTTGTGCTTTGACCTCTAACAGGAATACCTTTGTTTGTTTTTCCATTTTGTTTTCTCTGCTTCTGTCACGCAGGTTGTGAAATGACAAGTTCAAGTACATTGCAGTGTCTGGCTGCTTTGTAGAAAGGGTTTTTTCGTTTTTCTGTGCCCCAGATTTTGCCAAGCAGGACAGCACTGAACCTGTGTATCAGAATGAGAGCTGCCTCTGAATGGCTATAAAACAGGTTGTGGGATCAACAAACGGAGTGCAGTTTGACTGAACGAGACTGCAGCTCCACGTTGTCTGCGGCGACTGTCGAAGGCTGGTCAAGTCTGAGGCAGATGTCCTACTTCCTGGGTTCCTTTTGTTGAAAATGCCAGGATTTGAATCTGGGATCTTCCGTATACACAGCATGTGTGTGTGTGGGAGGAGAGAAGAAGTGCTTTAGTATATCGGTGTTGCGAGGGGGCATAGAATCTTTCCCCAACTAATTCTCTTCCTCCTGAGATTATTTTTAGAGCCATTTTTCTGGCTGCTTCTCATTTTGGGATCTAATCCTGATTTTTTAAGCATTGTTGGGGGAGGGAAGAGGCATAGGTGAGGGAAGAGTTCAAGCCTCCTCTCACCTGCCCTTAATATGTTTGCTCCCACTTCACCATTTCATACTGATTTAGTGGCAGACCCAGTTCTGACACACAGACCTTACCTGTTGAAGATTTTACTACCGTAGTTATATTATACTACAAGTCTTTTTAAAAAGAAGAAAAATAACTAGTCTTCTCCCTCAGGTTTCAGCTCAGTATCTTCTGGAAATCATAATATTTAGTAGCTAAAACCCCACCAAGACCCACCCTGTGATATTTTCATCCCATCCCTACATGGAATATTCAAGTCCCCGTCACATTCTTAGTCATCAAGGCTAAATTTCTCAGTCACAGCACATGAAAAATGTTTTGTCTCATTGTCTTTGTGAATGCCAGGGATAAGTCCTGAAAAATATGAAACAAAGGTGTAGCCACTTCAACATTAAACAAGCCCAAAATAGTTTACAACAATTAAAACCTAAGAATACAATAAAACAACAATAACAATTAACAACAATAATAGGGCAGAATTTTATTTATTTATTTTCATTTATTGTCTGCCTTTTTCATTGGGATGGCAGATTACAAGTACGATAAAGCCATTCAGTTAGTCAGTAAGCCAATTTACAAAATATGATAACATTTGAATCTAACAGCAAAGATTCCTAGTAAAACAAACCCATTTAGTCAATATACAAGTAGATTACCAAATATAATAACAATATTTGAGTTTTTAACAGCAATGATTCCTAGTAAAACAACATAATGCAGTGAGGCTGGGATTGACGACTGGGAGGGGGGGGGGCGAACCCCACGTCATCCCAAACTGAGGCCACCTCTCAAGTTGATCCATTATGCCACAGCTTACAGCTCTGTTCCTCCTACAAGAATGCCCTCCTGAAAAATTCTGTTTTGCACATTTTGTGAAACAATAGAAGAATGGGTTTAATAGGCAGACCAGTCCATAATGTGGAAGCCACCACCGAGAATGTGTGAAAAGGCCATTGCCAATTTTATCTGTTTGCAGGGTGGCTTTGTTCTGATGAGCAAAGTCGTCACAGCAGAACATAACAGGAGAGGTGGTCCTGCGGTTAGGTTGGTCCAGTGTCATTAAGGGATTTGTAAGGAGTATTTAGAACCTTGAATCGAGCCTGGTAACTGGTTGGTAAACCATGCGGTATCTGCAGAGTGGGAGTGATATGCAGATTCCACATAGCACCTAATAGTGCCATGGTGTTCTGTACCAGCCAAAGTTTCTGAGTCGTTTTTAAGGCAGACCCATGTATAGTGCATTACAGTAGTCTAGCCTTGAGGGAACCATATCATGGATTCATGTGGCCAGGTCGTCTGAATCAAGGTTTAGGGCCATTTTATGAATTAAGTGAAGCTGATAGAATTTTGAGCATGTAAACAATACTTTCCCTTTCAGAATGGAGTACCTACAGTCAGATCCAATATACTTGGAGTTTGAAGGGTCAATTCCTAGGTCAGAAGCATTAACTTCCAAGCCTTTTTCACTGTCAATATGTTCCCAATAGATCCTATTACTGTTAGGTGGATCTGTAACTGGTTGACAGATTGCACCCAAAGAGTGCTTGTTAATGGTTCCTCATCCACTTGGAGAAAAGTGACTAGTGGAGTTTCTCAGGGATCTGTCCTGGGCCCTGTGTTGTTCAACATCTTTTTAAATGATTTGGATGAAGGAATAGAGAGGATGCTTATTAAATTTGCAGATTATACTAAATTGGGAGGGGTAGCAAATAAGGTAGAAGACAGAGCCAAGATACAGGATGATCTTGACAGGCTGGAGAATAGGGCTAAAACTAATAAAATGCACTTCAACTAAGTCCAGATCACACAAAGTGATGGTATCGCTTTACTCTGCTCTGGTTAGACCTCGCCTAGAGTACTGTGTTCAGTTTTGGGCACTGCAATTTAAGAAAGATGTAGGCAAGATGGAACGTGTCCAGAGGAGAGCAACAAAGATGGTGAGGGGTCTGGAGACCACTGGGTGTGTGTATGGGGAGGTAGTTGTGAATTTCCTGCATTGTGCAGGGGTTGGACTAGATGACCTGGTGGCCCCTTCCAACTCTATGATTCTATGACCATCCTGCTTTTTACGATTTTTAAAAAATGCCAGTACTCATATATAAGGTTGTGCCAATTTCCCCCAATTCCCCCATCAAGACTTGGGGAACCCCCCCAAAAGGTGCTGATACTCAATACTGGCGAGTACTGTCACAAAAAAAGCACCCTGGTCCAATCTAGTTACCTTCATATGGTGAACAGTATACATAGCAAGCTGGGGGGGGGGACTGTACCTCTCCCTCAAAAGTTCTCTTTTGTTGAATGTAAACAATGTTCCACTGCCTCCTCCTACCCCCTGGTTGTCAGGTACCTATTATGGAAAACCTGGTTTGTCCAATAGGGACGTTATACAATATCTTCAAACTACGGCTACTTGTTTGCTTTTCTTTCACAACAAAGCCCAAACAATTAAAAGTACCTGAGCTGGGAATGTTATTGAGTGCCAGGAAGTAAGCAGGATAGTAAAGCAGAAAAGTAAACTGATAATCCCACGTTCTCGACGGAATAGGAGCCAAATGCATAGAGCTGTCCTTTGATGGACAGGAGAAGTATGTGTGATATTTCCTAGGTCAGCTGGAAAGATGTGGAAAAACAGTTCACTCAAAATTCAAAATGACAACCCTTTTTATTTCATATATCCCTGATGCACAAGACGTCTTTTTTTGTTTTTTGTAGAGTTAGGATTTCATCCTGTACTACTTCCAGAAATGAGTAGGCAACCTTGGTATTTCTAATGTTGCCTTTTTAACCAAACAGAGATTGCAGTTTTGTTTTTTAAAAGGCAGGGCTATACCAAGAGGTCACCTACTGGCTGTGTTTTTGCTAGCTGTCTGAAACCTAGCTCTACTGTCTATTAAACTCAAACCCACTATGTAAACATTCCTGTGTTGTTCCTGGTCTCTACAGTGGCCAGGAGATCAGGTTTCACCTGCCTGCACATCTTCAAGCAATTAGAGCTATTAGCTTGAAGCTATTTCACATTCAAGGTCCACAGTGACATTCAAGTCCGCAAGAAGTCTGAAGGCAAAAATAAAAATAAAAATGAAGTGCCCAGGGAATATAGACTGGTCACCATTCTTTTGTGTGTGTGTGTGTGTGTGTGTGTGTGTGTCCCTGCTACTTAATAATGTAGTTTGAGTTAGACAAAATCATTATTACCAAGAAGAATAATCGGGTCTCAGTCACAGGTCTGAGAAAATAAGGATAGCAACAGGGTTTTGCAGTGACAATTATTTATTTCTTTGGAATTATGTTATATCAGTCTTATTTACTGACTTGGTTCACAGCGTGAAGGCCTTAGTTTGCTTCTAATTTACAGGAGGATTTATACTCCGTGTTTACATTGCACAGCTAGCTTCTGCAGGTAACGGCATCAGTTCCAATGACATTCAGCCCCAGGTTTTGTGATTTCTAACAGCAAGTCCTGAAAACTGTTTTTTTTTTAAAAGGTTGAAGCAGATTAGTGGTGACCTTAAAAGATTAAACTAGTACCGTTTAAAGATAAATAATCAGCCTTTAGTTCATTAGATGGCTACATAAGCATGACAGAAGGTGACTTCATTGTAACAGTTTTAGCACCCAGGATGCATCCCCCCCCATTTTAATATTTCCCATGGGGGTAGTCAAGATTGGGTGGTGGGGCTTTGATTTCCCCCCCCCCCCAAAGCGTAAGGTAAAGGACTGCAACACTTTTGCGTTGTTCCAATGCAGATTTAAATTCACAGGATTGTCGTGTTTTTTCTTCCTGTTGGTTTATTATGCAGAAGAGGCTGATTTTAAAGGCTATGCCTGCTGCAAAAGATCTTGCTTTTGCTGTCCCGGAGGGTGTTCTTAATCAGAAATAACCACAGGCTAAATTATAATGTGGAATTCTGCTGCCCTTTAGCCTAACCACTGCCTTCTCATTCGGTGTTTGTTAACAAACATCTCTAAGAAGAAAATTGTTTGAGAATTACATTTTCATTATATTCACCAACTTCAATTAAAGTAAGAGGCTTACAAGGGGGGGGGAGGAATTAAAAATGTATGGGTTTTCCTCCAGAAAGTTTTAGTGATCATTTCCACATAAGCGTTTTCTCCTCTGGCATTTAACTGTCCCGGGGATAGTCCAATTTAAGTAATACCTGCTAACAAACGAGGACCTTTTTTGAGTGATGAAGAGAGAACCCAGCAGCTAATCAGATTGCCTACCCTCTTTGGAACTTTTAAGGGCCAGGAAACCTAGATGGGTGGCATTTCCAAGTAATTTCACAATTAATGAGTTTTAGCGGTACTTTAGCATCGTTGGCTACCAAATACAGGGTGCAGTCCACAGATAGTAGAATGTGCTTTGAGTCTCAGTGGAATCACTGGGCGCTGAAGGATGCGGAACTGTTTTTAGAACACAGATTTTACAGATAACCATTATGGACCTTCTGCAGCAGAAGAGGGAGGTGCCAAACTTCCCATCCATTTTTTAAAAAATTGTTTAGCCTACATAATTGAGAAGCCTAATTAAAAGATTAGCTGGTGAGCTTAGGGTGAGAACTGCTGAGTTTAGAAAAAGGTCCTTTACAAGAATCCCTCAAGTTCCCTCCACATTTACATGCCAGGAATTGAAAAACTGTGTGGCACTTAGAGGAAAGGGGATGCCTTTTTAAAGCAGATCTTTCCCCGTTCACTCCCCCCCACCACCCTAAAGCCTCGTCTTTCTGTTTCTATGATCTGCCTTTTGAACGGTTTTTGTGGCTGATCAGTTCCACCTAATATGTCTCTTGATTTCTGCTATTGTAATACTCAGACGACATGCTGTTCTCTTCATTTTTATAAGCTTTAGATGCTCCTGCCTGTCATACTCTGGCGGTTTATCTCCAGCGTCTGGATTTGCTTTCAGACTTGCATGTCTATCAAGCTGCTGTTGCTTTGAATGTGAGATCAAAAGAAGATGAATTCCAGTGTAAAAAAAAATTTCCTTGTATGAAGAAAAGATTGGGTCCTGTGTAAACATCCCGCTGACAGCTCCCAATGAGTTATTTCAGCTGAGCATTAGCTCCCGGAATGACAGACAGTCCGAGACTACATGCTAAATAACAAATATCAGTGGCTGTAGTGCGTTGCCAAAACAGCAATACATTTTCTCGAAGAACCCTCTCCTTTTTTAAAAACCTACTGTTATTGAATATGGCTGTTTGACTGTTCATCTCTTTCCAAGCTGCCTTCGAGTGCCATCCCCAGTTTACTTTTCTTGACAATATCTCTGTCATTTCTCCTCTGTGTCAAAAGACAGGACTTTGATAATTGAGTCTGGGGAAGAGGGGGAAGAGGGAGTGTGAAGCAGGGGGGAGACAGTTTACTTAGTCATTTGGACTTAAATAGGTACTTTGTTTTAGTGATTGAAAGGAGAACGTAAGAAAGAGAATGCATCTGCTGGGATATATTTGAATGCACACACTCCTGGCATCTTTGATTCAGAAGTCTAATTTATTTTAAATGGGGGAGGGGATAGTTACGAAGGAATTTGAATACTCGTTCTGAAGTCTGGCCAGCCTCAACAGACGTTTATTGACATAAGGGCATGGGTACCATGAAGGGTGTGAAAAACAAGCTTTCCAAAACTATGTACAAATAAAGAATTTGCCTCGTTGCATTGCTGAGATGCGTTTCGTCTCGTTATATCGCTTTCCCCCCCCCCCTTGGCATGTGGGCCAGCTGCTTTAATAGGGTAGAATTAATATAATTTTTGTGGAGTGTTAAACACAACTTTGAAATTACCTGCAATCTCTAGCTGATCTTGCAGCTTTTGCAGAGGGGGTGTGTGTGGCGGCAAGGGGATGGGGGGATTGCTTAAATTCTTGTGGTTTCTTTGTCATTTCATAAAAGCAGACGTTGCTACCGTGGAGGCAAGCCTCCCGTGGTTGCCTACAAAGGGCAGTGCTCCAGTGTGTTTTCCCTTCAGCGTGTGCTTCAGCTGCACAGCACTTCCTGTTTATTCAAACATCTTTTTGCCATTCTTCAACCCCCTGCTTCAGAGAAACAGCCAGAACACATCTTCGGCAAGAAGACGGAAAACTAGAGACTGTAAGGGCTCGCTCTGCTAAACTTCCCATATTCTCTATTGAAACATTCGGGCGGGGTGGGGGGGGAGAGGAGGGGGTGGGCACGTGTAGCCACAGTGAACTTTTAACTTGGTATCTTGCTTGTAGACGCATTCTTTTGCTGTAGGAAAATTTAATTGCTGAGGCTCTGGAACTAAAATAAGATGATTCATGTTGTTTACTGCCTTGTCGGGCAAGGCAACAAGATGAAATGAATCTGGTTTCTAGTAACTTTGTTTATTTCCTTTGGGGTCCTCTGCTGCTTTCAAGCATGTAGCTCTGGAGGTCCCTCGTTGTTTGACGTGGGACGACTTCTCTTGGAACACGTGTAGGATCATAGTATATTTGTGCGTATGTGTATGTGATTGTCTCAAGTTTAGAAGTAACAGCAGCCAAAGAAGGGGGTGGGCTCGGATACGGGTCTGCATATTGAGCAGCGTCTGTCTTTTGCTTGAGCCAAAATGTTTGCATTGTGATTGTGTTTCCATTTGTGAAATGGTCTTGTTGATGTTTGTACAGATTTAATGTTAATAAAAAAAAAATCAGGCTGCCGAGACAAGTCTGGCTGTTCTCTCATTCATATGACTGTTGTCTAGACTTCTGATCCTGGGGGGGGGGGTGTTGGGGGAGGCAAGCAGGCTTATGTTTTGAGAGTGGCTGTTAACTTTCACATCAGGGACTTCTCTGTAGATTTTTTGGACCCTGTTACATCTGTGACGCCTGACAGTGTCCAGAGATAGTGCAAAATGATATCTGTCGCTCGTCTCGTAACAGGTGTGCCATTTCTGCCTTTTTTGTTCACATCCTGCCACGTTCATTGGCCTCTTCTTTTGCCTTCTAGGAAAGTCCACCAAGATTGAGAGGTAACTTTTTTTATCCAGTTATTTGAAGCAGTCATGTTATAACCATAAAGAATATGAGGAAATGAAAAATGCATAGTCTGAAAAAAGCATCTTTAGGAAGGGTTTTTAAAAATAATAATAATAATTATATGACGTCCACTAGGTGTTTAACACACTAAAGACACGGGACCCTTGAGGACAGAGATAGACAAATAAAGCTGTGTATTCTGACAAATTACCAGTAGTTGTGTATTGGAGAATCTGTGTGGGTTTAAACATTTGTGCATTTACTTTGAAATAAGTTTGAAATAAGAGAGTGGGGGGGATGTTTGTCATTGCCTTGAGGACACATTTGTTTAACCGTAATTGCATGGGGGAAATGGAAAGACTGACTGAAGTTATTTACTCAGATGTTAGTGTAGGTGTAGGAAAGCACAACTCACTGTGGGAACAGTGGTGCACTGCCTTTCTTGGTATCTCAGCCTGTTTGATGGCCATCAGATTTCCCAGCTCACTGATTTTGTTTTTTCTGGATAGCCGACTTGATTATTTATCAGAAGGGGAAGGGAGTAGCTCGAGCAAGTAAACATGTGACCAATCTCCGTTTTCTTTGTGGCTTAATAAAAAAAAAATAGATGGAAAAATCATGAAAGCATTGTTGTTGTTGTTATAGATTAATAAGGGGAAATTATGTGTCATATTGAATAGGACAAAAAAAAGGCTTAAGTGAGTCAACGCTTTTTGTGAGGGTGCGCGCTCAGTGGCTTCCACTTTCTGAAAACTCACATGGCTGTGAGCCGAAAATTAATCTGCTGTTTTGTGTACTCTTCCAGTGGAATGTGTCCATAGATAACATTGCCAACCACTTGGGTTTAGGCTAGATGTATTGCAATCGTCTTTCTGCCTCTCTACCTTCACGCAAAACGCCGTCGTCTTCTTTTCCTTTTTAACACATCAGTGAGGTGCTTGCCTAAATGAGGAGTACTTGCAATCTCGTGGAAGGATGGATGCTGACTTCTGAGCAAAATATTGACAGCGCAGTTATTCTGTCACCCCTATCGGCTGCTAAGTGTTTGCAGCGCTCGTGTGGAGCTTACAACCACGTTAAACCCATTACAGGCGCCCCTCTCTTTTAACACAGTTCCTGTGAATCTCATTGTGTATACTGTGCTGTTCCTTAATGATAGCTCGGGAGAATATTAAGCAGTTCTTCTGGGAAGAGAAACCCCAATGAACTAAATTGTTATCAAGGAGAAAAATGTGTGTGAGAGAGAGTGTTTTAATTTGGCCTAGTCCTTAGGAACGGTATTGTATGCATTTTAGTTGATTCACTGACTTAGAAAGAACTGACATGCACGTGAAAGGAGTTTCACATTGGGTGGATGGAGATAAATGGAGTAGATGGACTTGCTTTCAGAATCTTCCGTTGTCTCTTAGAATTGCCCGTCAGTTTCAATGTGCATATTAGATCCACCTTGTATAATATTAAGTGACTGGCTGCTATACCTCAGTTATGTTATGTAGGGTAAAGGTCACGATGTCTGGGGAATGGGGGTGGACCACCCAGGTTATCTTCATGACATGGTTTTGGAGTAAAAGTGGGTGGAGACGTTCTGCCTTTTCAGCCTTTTCTATGGTACTCCTTGCCGCCGGTGGGTCTCACTGAGGGATTTTGAAGTTGGGACATTTATGAACAGAAGATCAGACAAGTAAGTGCTCTTGTCTGTCCCCGTCACCTGTTTCAAGAAGTGGCCAACCTCAAATGCTTCATGAAGCCCCCAGTTACAGTTTTCAGAGGCCTCACTAGATAGTTCACACTTGTGAACCAGCTGGGCTTTTTCTTTCTCTCTCCATGTGATCCTTTCAGTATGCCGCTACCACAGGTGTCTGTATCAACGAAAAAATGACAGAAAGCTTTCTCTGTGTACATACGGAGACTCCTTCCGTAAGTGGGAGATTGAAACGGAAAGTGCCTGGATCACACACGTGAACTGGCCCCGGTTGTCGGCATGGGTTTTTTGAAAATAGCCCATGTGAAAGTGGTTGATACTTATTGTCTTCATTTATACCTATTGCCTTTCTCCCCAACGGGAGCTCAAAGCAGGTTACCTCGCTCTCCTCTCTTCCATTTTATCAGTCACAACAAACCCTGTGCAGGTTTCTTTACAAGGTTGATGGATTTCTGTTCTGTATGGCTAAATGTGGTGCCTTTCATGGAGACAGATCACGATGGTAGCTGTGTTTGTCTGGCTGTAGCAGTAGAAAAGAGCAAGAGCACCTTAAAAACTTAACAAAATTCCTGGCAGGGTATGAGCTTTTGTGAGTCACAGCTCACATCTTCAGATGTATCTTTTCTACTACAACAAACCCTGTGAGGTAGGCTAGCCTGAGCAAGAGTGATTGGCCCAAGGCCACCAAGCAAGCCTGCATGGCAGAGCAGGGATTCATAGCTGGATCTCACGGATCCCTAGTCCAACAGTCTAACGGCTACACCAGACTGGGCCACAGTGTCAATATATCTCCGATCTACCTGCCTTGTTTCTTTTTGTAAACTCATCCATAGCACTGAATGCTTTTCTAGCAACTGGGAGCGTCACAGGTCAGTTATGAAGAAAGGACTCGGGGTGTGTGTGTTTTAAACCTCCTATAGTTAATTGGTTTCCAGGATCTCTGGAGAAGCTTTCCTCTTTTACCGTTTTCTGCGATTTGCTAGATGGGGACTAACGGCGTAAGGAAAGGCTGTAATTGCTGCTGTTGTGCCCTATGTACTGCGCAGGATGTGGATAGTAAAGGAAGGTTGTGATGCTTTCTATGCTGACATGGAAGTCTGTAGACTTCACAGAAGTCACTGCAGCCCTGACAAATTTGCTTATTAAAAAACGTGGCAGTGAGGCTGCCAATCTTTTGCACAGGATGCTTTATTCATATGCCATCTTGTTTGTGATCTTGAAGGTTATTAGGGAAAAAATGTAATCCTCCATCAGATTAATGGGCTGGATCCAACCAGCTCGTTCACTTAATATCATCCAATTCCCCTCCTTACTACAGCTCCCAGCCCACATGGATTTTATATATGTAGGTCCCATGATTCTCAGCATAGCTTTTTCCATCGGGGAGGGGCTGTGGCTCAGTGGCAGAGCATCTGCTTGGCATGCAAAAGGGCCCAGGTTCGATCCCTGGCATCTCCAGTTAAAGGGACTAGGCAAATAGGTGATGTGAAACACCTCTACCTGAGACCCTAGAGAGCTGCTGCCGATCTGTGTAGACAGTACTGACTTTGATGGACCAAGGGTCTGATTCAGTATAAGGCAGTTTCATGTGTTCATGTGTTGTGTTCCAGGTGGTCAAAGAGGACCTCTTCCTTTTTCAGCAGCAGAAAAGCTGGTTGGATCCAACCTAGTATTTTTTTTAAGTAGCCATCTTGAAAGTTGTGCAATATGACTTTAAATCCTCTCCTTAATGCTAGTGTGTGTGTGCAGGGGCAAAAGGTTGCAAAGATATTGGGGCTTGCTGGAGTTCTGGGTTCTCTCTCTCTCTCTGTCCAGCAACATATGAGTGTCGGTGTTAGGAGGTCTGGTGACCATTGAGGCTGAATGGAGATCAGCCAGCTAATTTCACAAAAAAACCCTTAATAGTCTTGCAGTGGAAAGGAGAAGGCAAGGAAGAGAGAAAAGGAAAGCCCTTCTCCTACAATGCTACCTGTTTCGCTTTCTTTTCAGCACCCGTTTACTTTTTAGCTCCAAGGGAGCGATGATTAGCCTTCGGAATTGCAGGGCAAGTGGGGTTGATCTCAGGTTAGAAGTGAAGGGAGAGTCTTGTGTGTGGGGGGGTAGAATTTGGAAATTAGAGGAAGACAAAGCGCCTCCAAACTGCTGAACAGTCTGTATAGCTGGACACAGCGTTAGGTGTTGTTAAGCAGAATTCAGCGCAGGGAAAGGAATAACGTCCTTTTGCTTGTGGTTCTCTTGACAACCTAGCAGTCATCATGCTTCCTTTGAGGACTTAATTCGAACCAATGCTTGCTGTTTTTTAGCCGTAGAAGTACTCCCTGTTTTCAGCCTTTGAGCACACGCAGACTACTTCCCCTTGCCGAGATGCAGCCACAGATAACCCCCACGTGAGCAGAAGGGCTACAAAGAATTCCACATTAAAGGCTTAGTTCCGGCTTCGCTCAGAACCATCGTTTGTGTTAACTGAGGATAGTTTGTGAAACCAGGATTCACCCCACAGATGATCACTCATACCCTAGTTTGCCTATACAAATGCTTTGCTCTCTTCAGCCCCATTCACAGGTTATAACAAATGCACATGTAATCTGTGTACAATGATTTTTCTTTATATGTGTATTGAGTAATTCTCAATAATTCTCAGTAATTCAGTGCATGTACAACTGAATATGTGATTTAAACCTCATGTGTTTTTTTCAGGTACTGACACCTGGTTTCATTTGTAAAGTGTACATGTGTTTGGTATTTATTAAAAACGGATTATGCATGTACATGCAGGAAGTATGTATGTTCATTGTAACATGCTAAAAGGGCTACTGTGTAGCAGGGCTTAATAAAAACTAACTGTGGTTAATAGGCCATTTAATTAAACAATGAGCTCACACAATAAACTGAGCTGGACTAGAATAGATTTCTAAACCTCATACATTTGAAATTAAACAAAGTTGCTGTCCTCACTCCATTGAAGTTTTCCCTTCCCATGTCATTTTACCCAGTTTTTAAAAGCTTTTCTGCTGGCCTGAGCTCTAATTTCCCCATGCTATTCTCTCCCACATTTGAGTCATGCATTATACCTTGTGACTGCTTTCCTCTTGTTCTTAGCTTATGTTGCCCATTAGGTCAGTGCCTTTGTCAAAAAGGAAGAGATAAGGGAGGTGCACCTTTTAGTCCCACTAGGAAGTTAGAAATAAGGGAGATGGATTCACATTGGTCACTGTTGCTGGTGTTCTTGCTGTAGGGCTTATTTGTGGTTTACATTCCATTAAGTGCTGAGGCATTCTTGTGCATGTAAAGGGCCGTCAAGTTGCAGCTAATTTATGGTGACCCCCGCAAGAGGCTTTCAAGGCAAGTGAGAAGCAGAGGTGGTTTGTCATTGACTTTCTCTGCTGAATCTTCCTTGGAGGTCCCCCTTCCAAGTGCTGATCCTGCTTAGCTTCCGAGATCTGATGAGATCAGGATATATCATGCTGCCTTCCATCCCAAGGCATCCTTGCCTCTGTTGTTATTGGAAGCTGAAAGATGAAAAAAAAAAACTAAGAGAGGCACAGGGACAGTAGTAAGAAATGGTCAGCAATTACAACAGTGTCTATAGCTACATGACAATAGATGGTATTAAGCAACTGCTTGAGAGTTTTGCTTTATTCCCCCCTCCAACAATCTAGGCACTTCTAATGTCCATCCACATTTGGTGGTTCACCTGGTGGAGGACATACTGTCTTTGAGACAATACTTGTCAATCCATGTAGGAGTTGTGTGTGACTTTGTCCTACTTTAAATAATTATTAATCAGTTTACATCTAAAAATGTTTCCATATTTATTGCAGAATACATAATGTAAAGGCAAGGATACAAAATTTCATTAGATTTGTCCCAAATATGGCTTTGGTCTTTGTTAAGACCTAGATGTACTCACTGCTCCTAACTCTTAGGGCAGAATATGAGGGTCCAAAATATCAGTAGGAGTGTCTAAATTACTCTTTGGACCCTGGCTCATAATTTAAACTGTCCATGGCCAGTTTGATCAACTACAAGTTTAACTGATATACAAACTGAATCTTGCCATACATTGTCCAGTGTATTACATAGTCTTCAGAATCTTTGCAAGAAGATACCAAGCTTTCTTCCTTCGCACTGCAAGAGTTGTGAAATATTGGTTGTGGGTACATTATGCCAGACCAGGGGAAAACAACCCTAATTGCTGTTCAGAGTGAGTATTGAATATGCCTGAGAGCTGTGTAGCATTGAATTTCTATCCATGGAATCTTCCCTTGTAGTAATTGACAGTACCAGTTATAGGGAATGTAACAGTACAAGAGCTAGTAGTTATGATGGCTGTGTTTCAGCTAAAGAAGCGGCCGAGAACTTTTCTCGGGCTGCCCATTGCTGCCAGGGGGCTGCAGTTCTTCCGACAAATGGAGCCTCTGCCAGAGGGCACATTCTCTGTGGTCATTTGCTCGGCAGCCGCATGACCAGGCACTTTCTGCCTGCCTCCAATGCAAGACACCCTGTTGCTGTGCTGGGGCAGGCTTCACTGGGGGCTGGGGCGACAACGGAGGGTGACTTAAGCATGCTGGCGCCGCCCCGCCTCCACGGGCTACTTAAGGCCCCTCGCCCGGCCATTCGGCCTTGTTGCTTTCACAGCGGACCCTCCCTCCCTCCCTGTAATTAACGTTTTATTAAATGTCCTTTGTCACAGCCTGGCAGTTTTTTGGCATTGGGGTGGATCTAATTTGGGGAAGATGCACCTGCGTGCCTGCCTTCCCCTTTTGGGGACCCCCATAAGGGGTCTTGGGGTGGAGTCCTACCGCAGATGCCCAGCTCAGAGGCTGTCATGTGGCTCCACTCCCAGGTGGTGGAGGAACCACTCAGCGATTTATGGCCTAGTGGAACCACTGTTTCACCACTCCCGTTGCCCTCCAACACAGGGGTTGGGGATCGTTTCATCAGCCAATGAGGTGGTTGCCCGATGCCTGGATCCGTGCCCTATGCCTTGCCAGTGCTCCAGTCTGCTGTAACCAATAAAGCTGTGGCCTTTTGTTGCCCACATTTTGCTGTATTGTGCTATTTCTTGGTCATTTGTGGCACAGAACCGCTTATGCCCCAGGGACAGCATTGGTTCTTTCCGTGTTGGAGAAGTCTCATAGTTGGATGTTTTACAATATCTCTCCTCCTATCACAGTAGACTAATGTTCTGGGCCTTTGCTAAATGCCATCAGCTCCAAATGAAATAACTGGCTTGCTTTGCTTACCATATCCCACCCCCGCCCAGTAACCAGACCTTTCCTGCTTTCTGAGGGATTAATGCTTCCTGACTTGTCAATGGCCCCCTCAATTAATTCAAGATTGCAGTGCAATCGGCACTTGCTAAATATCTTAGTGAACATATGCAGAAGGAAGTGTGGATGCCTCACTCCCTCCTTCCGTGATAGGCATCTTGCACTGGGACTATTTCTTTCTTGTTTTACATTAATGAAGTCTTCACTCTTCCCACTGTTAACACCTACGCATGTACTGAACGTCTCCAAGGAGACAAGGAAACCCTTGAGTCCAGCAATGGTGAATCCTCCAATGAGGCAGCAAGCAAGAGGCAACTCCTTGAGGCATCTAAGCTTCCAGCTGTCCTCCTGCAGACATTAATTTGCTTCTGGCTCCTACAGGCAGGCTTTTCTCCTTTTTGCATCTGAAATGTTGGTGAGTGCTTCAGGCTTCTCAGAGCGAGCTGGGTGGGGGAAACATGCCGTGCATCTTTTTGTTCTTTCCCCCCA
The DNA here is from genome assembly GCF_029931775.1 of Euleptes europaea. NCBI lineage: Eukaryota > Metazoa > Chordata > Lepidosauria > Squamata > Sphaerodactylidae > Euleptes > Euleptes europaea. The sequence continues at coordinate 42,030,036 of NC_079312.1, read as the reverse complement.
ATCTTCTATATATGTCACCCAACTATCTCCTCAGCAATTCCGAATGCATTTCCAGCTCTGGTACTGCCACCACCAATCTTCATTGTGCAGCTTTCCTATTTATTGTATCTGAATACATCCCTCGCTGGATGTTTCATAAGGGTTGCTCCCTGACGGCTGTTTCCTAAACACCCGTTACTCGAGTTGTAGTATTCTCTAGGTGCTGTTTTCTACTGCACCATACAGCCAGGTGTGTCATGTTGTTTGAAAGGTCAGTCTTCTTTGCATCACTCTTTGGGCTGGCAAGCACAATTGTGTATTCTCCATTATCTTCTTTTGACAGGAAGCTGGTTATCCCACACACACACACACACAATACATGATTAACTTACAGCATTTATTATCACAAGATGTTGTGATGACAAGTCTGTTAGATGGTTTTCAGGATAACGATTAGTGAAGGTAGCTTAAAATGAGTATTTAATATTCAGAGAGGTTTCATACCTCAAACTATAAGAGATGGCTATCCATTTTGTTTGAGTGTATCTTACAGAGCATAGTTGAAAACTGATAAACTTTTGGTCTGATCCAGGAAAGTAGTACTTAATCTTCCTATCAGTCCCTTTCATCGTATGGTCTCTTTAAATCCACTTTGGCTTCTGAGAACCAGTGTGATGTAGTGCAGCTAACTCTAATCTGGAGAACTGGATTTGATTCCCTGCTCCTCCACATGAGTGGCAGATTCTAATCTATAGAACGAGATTTGATTCCCCACTCCTCCACATGAAGCCTGTTGGGTGACCTTGGGCTAGTCACAGTTCTCTCCGAACTCTCTCAGTCCTACCTACCCCACAAGGTGCCTGTTGTGGGGAAAGGAAGGGAAGGCAGTTGTAAGCCACTTTGAGACTCCTTACGGTAGAGAAAACAGTGGTATAAAAACCAACTCTTCTTCTTCTTTTGAAGGCAAACAGATTTTTTCAATAGGGTTCACATACCTAAATGATAAAGTACAGCAACACACACACACACATGTATATGTGTGTGTATGTGTATATATATATATCCTTAAAAAAATTTTCCTTCAGGAGCCAATGTGTGTTAAAGAACCCATGTGAAATAGGCCTTATCTAGGGCTCTAACGGTAATCTGAGCCTGGGTCTGAACAGTGAAAAAGCAATGCCAGTGTTGAATACACTTTACCATAAACTCTCCACAAGCCTGTCAGGCATAATACAAGAAATGAGACAAGGAGGCCAATCATCTCATTTGGAATTCAGAATTCAGAATTGTTTATTTACGGCCCTTGGCCAGGTAAAACAAGAAACATTTAGTTTCTGGGAGTGGTGTGTGGTGTGGAGAGAATGCAAGGGCATACAACAAATTAAAGATGGTTTAATATCTCAGTATAAAAGAGATCCTGTGTTCCACTAACCACAGGGTCTCCTTAGTCAGATGTTCATGCCCTCCTCTAGTGAGGAGAGTGTGAGGAACATCATGGCATGTATGGAGCACTGCTCCTGATTGATCTGGGATGGAAGCTAGGGAGGAAAGTAACATATGAAGAGGCCTTAAAATGCATTATATTCTGGTACGTGTATTCTCCTCAGGGATCTATAAAAAAAATAACTAAGTATCTTACTCTAGGGAATCCTGTTCTTATTCTGTCAGGAGGCTGGGATGTTGGCCATTGTCCATATATTTGACCAATTAGATTAAAACACCCAAGACACTGTTCTTACCAACTAATGTCCTCGTCTGCCACAATCTGATTCTTCACATGAAGTGTAGTATCACCTGGTACTCAGTCTGGTCTCCTCCTCATTATGAAAGTTTTTCCAAACTTTCCCAGGATAAGGATGAAACAGTGAAACCATTGCAGCAACAATTTGTCAGCACAATTCAACAGCTAAGATTAATGTGGCTATCCTTGTGTCCTGAGTGAGATAACATTATGGATGGTCACTATTTCCATGTGAAATTGGGGGGCTTTGATTTTCTCCTCTGTTGATTCTGATATTCTTGTGGCAGCCACACTAGTGCAGTGACAATCAAATGTTTCTAGGACTCTTTGAGCAAAAACGCATGGTCGCTTTAGCCTCCTTGTTTCAGCCAGGATTCAGCCAGGATAGAATGCATGTGTTTTTGCCGAACGTGCGTTCGATCCTGGTTGAAACAGGGAATAAAGGAGGCTAAAGCGACCATGCGTTTTTGCCCTTTGAGAACAAGATTTGAGTCCAGTAGCACCTTAAAGACCAACAAGCTTTCCAAGGTATAAGCTTTCAAATGTCAAAGCTTTCGCAAGAGTCAAAGCTCCTTTTGTGAGATGTTTTGTCAGATACCTTCACTGGATATATGACGAAGGGAGTTGACTCTCAAAAGCATATACTCTGGACATCCTGTTGGTCTTTAGAGAGCCAGTGTAGTGTAGTGGTTAAGAGCAGTGGTTTGGAGCGGTGGACTCTGATCTGGAGAGCCAGGTTTGATTCCCAACTCCTTCCACATGAGCGGCAGACGCTAATCTGGTGAACTGGATTTGTTTCCCCACTCCTACACACAAAGCCATCTGGGTTACCTTGGGCCAGTCACATCTCTCTCAGCCCCACCTACCTCACAGGGTGTCTGTTGTGGGGAGGGGATGGCAAGTGTAAGCCGGTTTGATTCTTTCTTAAGTGGTAGAGAAAGCATATAAAAACCAAACTCTTCTTCTTCCTCTTCTTTAAGGTGCCACTGGTCTCAAATCTTCTGCTGCTGACCAGCATATCTACCCATCCGAAACTAAGATTCTTTGGTGATTGCACCTCTGAGAATGTATACGATACACTGTGTAATTTCACCGTGGTGAAACTTCTTTCTATCATTCTTTTCTTCCAGGCTCTTCAGGTAGCAAGGCAGCTTCTGTTACAACAGCAGCAGCAGCAGCAACAACAACAGCAGCAACAAGTTAGTGGGCTAAAATCTCCCAAGAGGAATGACAAACAGCCATCCCTTCAGGTAAGAAACATGCTTCTACTTATTTTTTTTAATAATGTACACAATGAAATGTATAAATTAAGGACGAGAGAGCATGTAATTTACAATGATGTTCAATAGCTGGTTTCTTAAACTTAATGATAAATGTATAAAATGGACGTCAGCAAATTCTTTATATAATGGGCTGTATCCAGCCAGCTTTTCAGCTAGTGATAAAGGAATTACTACCAGAAATGCTATGTGAGGGATCATGGGATATGCATGGCCAAAATCAATGTGCAACAGTAAAGCAAATGAATGAAAGGGATTGCTGGATCCAGCCCAATTACTGAATTTAACCAGAAGGGTTTTTTAATGAGTGGGAAGTCTAAGAGTGCTCTAACACTTTATGGGAGTTGATAGGTTGGATAGTCATAGTGTGATGGAAAAAAGATTTTTAAACTTTCTCAAGATTGTTACCATTGGCACCAGAGACTTGGTCTTGCTTGCTGACAGTCATGGTAGGAACATGTCTGTGCAGACTGTTTCAGTATCTGAGATGAGGCCTCCCATTATATACACTGTGAGTCTAAGGTGGTCTGAAACAATGGACATTTGTTGGGTTGTAGGTAACAGATTTCTGGGGAAAAGGTCAATTTGGAAATAAAGAGTATTTTGAAAACCCCTAATTTGAGGTTAGTTGAACGAGGGTAGCAAAAATTTTAAAAAAAGAAACTTGTTGAATTATGTATAAAAATACACTGATACAACTTTATGGTTAGTGTTGAAGATTTTGTGGGAAAGACTGTTCTGGTTAGAAGTTTCCCGGCATTGATTTTGGCTCGTCAAGGAACCTGTACATGAGGTTATATCTTCATTATCTGCTTTCAGAACTTTGCAAGGAAATCTGTACATTGTTACGTTTTGCAGCACTACATTTATCTAGCTAGCTTAGTTTTTTCGCCCCTGTCCTTCTGGGATGGGGAAATACTTAGTTCTCCCTTGCCTGTTTTATCCTTAAATATTTTCTGTGGAGTAGAGTAGGCTGAAAAAGCGTGCTTTGTCCAAGGATACAAGTTAGCCGAGTGAAGATTTGAAGCTGGCATCCCTAGGCCTAATTTGAACTTCTAACCACCACTCCACACTTGTATATCAAGTGAAATGCAGATTTGATATCATGTTGTTTCCAAAGAAAAGTTAGAAGTATCAACTTTGTAGCGAAGACTGTTAATTCATAGAACTACGGTGATTTCCCAAATTGACCCAGTTTATTTTTGTACTAGTGGAATGTTGCTGTTTGTATTACTTTTGCCCATTGTTGTATACACGATATAGTAGAAGTGTTTATTTATTGATTTTCAGTTTTTGCATACAGATTTTCATAATGATTCTCAAATTGCGTTCGGTGATAGGAGAAATTCCTACAGTTTAAAGAGATTGCTCTCATAACTGTGTGCATCCCTTAGACCAGCGGTTCCCAAACTTTTTGAGTCATGGAGGGAAATTCGTCACGGAGCACTAATTTTCACCCAGCACCTATATAATAAACTGAATGACAGTAGTGTTTTGCTTTCCAATCCCTTCACGGAGCACTAGGAGATGTTTCACGGAGCACCAAGTGCTCCATGGGGCATAGTTTGGGAACCGCTGCCCTAGACTATTTAATGGTAGATTTGGTGAGAATTTTTTTCCAAGAAGAAATTAGGAATGTTTTTTGCATTTTTTCCCCAAATGAGCTGCGTTGCACTATTACTTGTATTCATGCTTTCCTAAGAAGTTCTTTTTGAATATCAATATTCAAATCACCGCCAGTATTATCCCATTTTTACAGGGGACAGTGGGTATGACAGTTTAGATGGTTGCCTCTTGATCACAGAACAGCGAAGATTTACTGGAATGCCTCCTAACTTACACAGTCGCGTCCAATCATTTGGTGCCCCACCTTTTTGTTTGTAATAAATTGCTGTTCTTTGAAAAGAAATAAACTGTCATGTTTGAGGAAGTACATTTTTTAAAAAAAAAAAAACATTCTTGTGAAAGAATAGAATGCTGAATCCATGGTGTTTTGTCAAAACTTTCTATATACATACATACATACATACACACACACACACACACACACACACACATATATATTGGTCAATCCATAGCTGACCCACTTTGCCTTTTAATAGACTTTTCTACTGGGGACATTTTTAATGAGATATTGTGCTGGCAAGGTCCAGTGTCAGGTACTAGAAGAAGCGCTTTGTTGTGCAGATGTCTTAAGAATTGCTCCAGAGGATGAAATATGACTGTGTTGACCTTTCAGCTGTGAGCTTATTTGTCAGGATTCAAATAAGTTGAAAGGATCAAACCAAACAGTTTCCGTAGTCAGACTGGGAATTGCGTTTCAGAGGTCAACAGTGAGGGCCACGTTGCAGATTCCATAACACAGCCAATTGTTGGTACGTATTAAAGTGTTGGAGCTGCTGCAGCAGTCAGAGACACAATTAAAATTCTAATTTATTAATGTATACAGAGAGCTGGTCCAACCTGTCACTCACTGATTCAAATGACTGCCCATTCTGTTTCCCCCCCCCCCGTTGCTCCTTGAGCTCTTTCATCCTTAAACCTACTCTTGAATACAGCAGACACTCTGAGCCCAATGGCACAATAAAGATGTACAGTTTAAATGTACCGGCGGAGTAATTGTTAAGAAGAAATATACACACCGGTCCTTTCTCATCCTATTTGCCAATATGAAATACAACACACAGTTATTATAGTCAACCTAAAATCAGTGTAACGATTTCTGTTTATCCTTCTCTAAATAACAAACTAGATTCTTCTGCTATTTTATCAATGAACTGAGTTCCTTGTCCTTTTTAAAAAGAAAAACTATCCTGATGGTGTTAAGTTGGTTTTTTAAAGAAGATGTATTAATAAACTTCACCGGCAGCATTTTTTTTGCAAATTACTACAGCAATCTTTCTGCTAATTTTAGCTTCTATACTTTATGGTTGATATTATGACTTTGTACCTATATGGTGTGTTTCCTTGCTTGGGCATGGTGTTGTTGTATTGAAAAAGTACCACAAAAATTAGATTTGCTTCACGTAAGACCTTGTTTGCTTGAAACATGGAAGGAGAGAGACAATGTTAATCTAGAATGTCATGTTTTAGATCTGCCTGTCCCAGAGGTTGTGAGCTGATAACCAAGGAGGTTGGGTCAGCACGATAGAGATGTTGAATGATACAGACAATTTATGGTCACTAAAGGATATTGCTAAGTGAGTCTCAGTCAGTCTAATTTAGTAGGAACTGGGAGATGGCTATGACCATGCACATTCTTAGCAGCTCATGAATGAAGAAGGATGAAGGTGCCTTCCATACATCAGTGTTACCCTTTCTGTATTGACTTATATCCATTGACTTTGACACAAGAGTACAAGCTAGTTGAATGTCTTCCAGTAGAATGTCCTTTGTTACCTCTTGACCTTGACAGCTAATGTTAGAGACTTGTTCTAGCACATTTCATTTGTTTGTGTGTAAGCATTTGTCTGAGATGTGGTCTACTGCTATTTTTTTCCCTTTGAATCTTCCAAGTACAAATGCTGTGACTCACATTTTTAAGCCTAGTTCGTATACAACTGTCTCTTTTATTTGGCAGGGGTCTCTGCCTTCACAGCCTAATACTACAAACAAAAGACATTTGAAAGTTTAAAGAATGAATTTTAATAGCCAGAAATTGGAAGACCATAAAAAATATCAAAACCACAAAAGAATAAAACGGGTAGAGCATAAAGATTAAACCAATTGTGCAAATATTTGCCACTGATGTCAACTTTTATTTAATAATAAATAAATAAATATTTTGCTACTCTAATTTCAACTCGGAGATTTATTATCTTCACCTGGCCAGGATGTATATGCCTAGGACTAGGTCTACTATTGATTACAAAATACACTTATAATCACTGACTTTTGGTGCAAACTTGGTGTTCTTTAGTTGTTGGCATGCATTTAAAAATTGCAGGCAAATTAAAAGACACTTTTTGCTTTTGCTCAAGAAAATAAAACTGCATGTGTATTTTGGCAGCATTAAAATTTGCTTTTAAAATGTTGTGTGCTGAGCTCAAAGGCAAGTGGGGTATCAAGGTTGAAAATACTTTCAAAAAGTCAATAGCATCATCCTGAAGTATCTTGGTTTGTAAGATTCGATCATATGAACATGGTATTTATTATACAGAATAGGATGAGCTGTGAGGGTAAGAGGGGGAAAATAGTAACATACTCTGAATATAAATTATATTTCTTGTGAAGATGTTTTAGGAACTTATATAGGCAGTAGGTGATATGAAAGATCTCTGTTTGAGACCCTGGAGAGCTTCTGCCAGTCTGAGTAGACAGTACTGACCTTTTTTTAAAATTTTTTAATGCTTTTATTGTATTTATATAGGATACAAAAGGAAAAAAGGAAAGAAGGAAAAATTCACTTCCGTCTGCAATAGACGGTGTTTTCTTTGGTCGGTATACATTCAAAAAACAAATTTTATACTTATTACAGTTAGTTCGATATGCTAATTTTCATCTTAGTCTTATTCAGTTAAAAGATTATAAAAAAATCGAATAAACAAATCGAATATATTCTTAAACATGAAAGACAGCCGTTAACGTAAAAAAGAATAACACTATAAATATACCGTGGCTACCGTTTCTCTAAGAATTACTCATTATATAAGCAAGTCAAATATAATCTTAAATATGGAAAACATCTACTCATATGAAAAGGAATAAAGCTAAGTCTAAATATTTAGAGACATATAAGTATGCCATGGTAACCAGTTCTCAGAAAATTGCTCTACAGATTGCTTATCAACTGAGTTCATCAAATAAGTCATTTTAGCCATATTTGCATATTCTGACATCTTTTCTTTCCATTCATCAACTTCTGGTAAGGTTTTTTGTCTCCATCTCCTTGCAAGCACCACTCTCGCTGCTGTTGTGGCATATTTAAACAAGTCTTTGAGTCTCACTGGTAATACTGACCTCGATGGGCCTGTGGTCAAATTCAGTATAAGGCAGCTCCATGTGTGTTTCATGAGTATAAATAATGAACCGTGTACCGAGTACTCATTCAGAGGTGTCAATGAAAGAATTGTATTTGAGCTGCACCAGGTGATAGTTCATAAATCCTTTTGAAGTTCTTTAAGGTCAAATTATTGTTCCTATTTCATAATAAATTTAAACACCAATATGTTTAAGCAATGGCCTAACATCACCGATATGGATAGGTATGCAGTCAGAAAGAAATAACATTCTCTTTGTTCTGAGTCAGTGCTGCCAGAACTTGGTCCATGGGAAATCGACCTGCTGAGCAACTCTTCGAGAGATCCACATTTTCTCTAGTCTCTACTAGCAGTGCCATACTTTAGCAGCAACTCCCAAACAGCCTGTTGTAGAGTTGAGGAACTGGATTCTGTACTATTCATAAGGCTTCACAGCCTTCATGGGCCTATAAAAGGATCTGATAAAAGTCAAGGAACAGGGCACAATTATGTAAAGCTCCATCAAGTCACAGTTGATTCATGGCAACCCCAGTAAGGGGCTTTCATGGCAAGTGATAAAGCGGAGGGAGGTGTGCCATAGCTGGGCTCTGCAGGGTCTTTCTTGGAGATCTCCCTTCCAAGTATTGACCTTGCTTAGCTTTTGAGATCTGATGGGATTGAGCTATACCATGTCGCCTTCCCTCCCTGGGGCATAATTAGGCCTGGTTATACCCTGTAGCTGGGTGTGTGTGGGTATGAAGAAGAGAAGGAGAACAGTCGACAAGATTCTTCTCTCAAGTCTAGTTATTCAAAGGCAGTAATTCCAAAAGTGTGTTCCAAATCACACTAGTGTTCTATATTAGGTCCCTGTGTGCCCCAGAGCTCCCACCCAAAAAGAGGCTGCTGTTGTGCCTCTGATTAAATCGTTTCTATAATAGTATTAGCTTCCTCTTAGAGGGAAGTGATTGGTCCTGCTTCTCTTTGCCTAGGATGTCATAGGATCAGTTACATCTGACACAGAGCGTCAAGAGAATTATTTACCTTCATAGGAGGTGACCTATTGAGTTATTTCATGAGTTACTGTTTTGGATTTGCCTCTCAGAAAGCTTGCCCAAGATTGGTGACTCATTTATGTACACAGGGTGTAGGCTTCTGTGAAGACTGGTGATTTTCGGTTTTTCACTCTTTTCTGTGACTTCATTTTAAGGGATGCAGCTTGCTCTAAGATCATCATGGAGGGGGAGTACGCTACAAGAGCTCTTCGACCTTCTGATTGACATAAATTCTAAAATGCATCTAGTATTGAGATTGTTGAAACAGATTGCTCTGCCGTTGGGAAGGAAGGTCTCTACCTCTTGAGAGCCATCTTTTAAAAGATTTCCCCTTGCCTTAAAGATAAAATATTTATTTTATCATTATTTTTGTGAGGATTTCCTTGCATATTCTGTTGGTAGGGGTTGCAAAACTAAACAATGTGCCTAACGTATCTCTGGGTTTGTTGTAAACATCATGGAAGAAAAAAAATGAAATATACTTGACTGGTCAGAAATGTGTAAATTGCTGACAAAATGACATATGTAATTAAGAGTGCTCCTGCCATTTTACCTTGTGGTTTACACCTACAGTGTTGAAAAAGAGAGTGACTCCCACCTCGCTAATTACCATTATCACTGAAATGGTAGGGTTTGAGTCATTAGTTCCATGTGCATTTAATTAGAGGAAGGCTGAAATTGGATTTAACTTATTACTTTTTCATGGATCACTTTCTTGTCATCACTTCAAATTGGATTGCAGCCCCAGGTAACTAATTATGAGAGCCACAGGATCAAGAGTGAAAAAAAGGTAATTAGGAATAACACAGTCGGACCCTTGCTGATAGTCCACTTGTGTTTTTGGGAGGAAAAATTAGAGCTGTATTTTTTAGTATTATAGATTATGGAGTTAAAGGTATGCACTATTACTAGGAATCATGGGAGCTTGACACCACCTATAGTGGTTTATATGATATACAGCTGGGTTGAAGATGTTGTATCGACATGGTTCCACAATCAGCCCCTTAATACCAAGATTAAACCTGTAAAAGCAACAGATTGGTTGTAGGCATGAGGCATTTCAACAATTGTATAGTCAGGGGTCTTTACATGTGTGATTACATCAAAGCTGTCGAGTCTCGACACTGTTCTTAGCCATAGTGAGGACTGTTTAAATATAGTAGGTTGTGCTTGATAATGTACCAATGAAGATATTGAAGCTTCAGAAGGATCATTCATACCTGACAGGAAGGTGCTTTGCAAATTGTAGAAGTCAGGCCACTGACGCTTTTGTGTATAATTCTTGTCCACTCTCTAGCAAGTACTTGGGTTTTTTTTATTTGCAATTTGTAATAAAAAACAAACTAAGCATAAAATACCATTTTATAGTACTGAGGGGAATACTGAGACTCAAATCTGGATCAGGCTAGGAAGCATGCAGAACGTTACACCCTAAGTATGAACGCATTCTTAATTTTGCTGCATCACTGACAATACCACCCTAAATGGAGGTATACCCTTTTAAGTCCACTGAAGTAAATGGACCTCAAAGGCTATAACTCTTACTGTGCAATCCTGAGGGGAGGGGCTGAAGCCACTTAGGAGCCAGTGTGACCCCAGTGCCAGTGTCCATGCCACTTACGCTGTTTTTCTGGTAGGAGAGCTAGTGCCGGCGTCCAGAGGGGTGTTCTTGGCGTGTTCCCAGGGGCAGAGCTGCCTTTAGGCAGCTTCCAAAGCCCTTTCTTGCTGGGAATGCACCATTTTGCAAGCGTTGAGTTACGCCTGCAAAATAGCTGGAGTAGCCTCATGAAACTCAATGGGGGAGTTTCACAGGGTTTAGTCAAAAGTCCTTTTATAATTTTTTTTTTTTTGGCCCGGGCGCAAACCTGACGCAGCAATGCTGTTACTGGAGGGGGTGTTCCCGGCCTAGAGGGGCTGTGGAAGCTGACTACCATCAGCTCTGCCCCCGGGAACACCCCGGGAATGCCATGCTGGCGCCGCATATCTCTTCCGGGATTTAGGTCCTGGAGAGACCGTGGCGTTGGAGGGGCAGCATGCAGCTCCGCAGCGCCCAAGCGCTGACGGAACTGCCCCACTGCCAGCGGGGCATGATAAGAGGCCACTTGATGCTGGTGACGTGGTCATGCCACCTCCAGAGAACTTTCATCCCTCCACCTCAGGAATGCACTGTTAGTTTAAAAAAAGACAGAGCCATGGTTGTTGTTGCTGTTTTAAAACAGTTTACCAGGCAGTGGTTAGCAGGAGGGGGGTGGGCAGAAAGGTGTACTCCATATAGTAGGGAAGAGTCTGAGAATACAGAGGCCCCGTCACACAAGGTCATAGGACACAGGTGGGGAGGCAAGCAGGGGAGCAGAAGAGACTGGGGGTGGGTGGGCTTTTGACACACGGATGGAAAAGAGAAAGTAAGCACCAAACAGAATAGAGCATCTAAAGAAGGAAACTGAAATTGTCACCCCAATACACCCCACTCAATCAGGCATACAGAATTGGCTGAAGGGAAAGGTAACAACACACCCTTACTCAATTATTACAAATCAGCCGGTGGTTTATAGTAGGTACCAAGCAATGTTGACCTGACCTTGGGGTGCAAGAAAAAATTACTTTGAACTTATGGTGCTGTGTGGCAATTGTGTTTTTTTCTAGCATCATACAGGTAAATTTGCTGAACAGGTAAATTTGCTGAAGGAGTGGTTGCGGTTCACACTGTGGGTCAGAAATCAAACTAATGGAAATAAATGTGAGGGGACAACTAGAGACCTTGGAGATCCATAGTTAGATCTCCTGTCTCATTAATAGGGTTGCCAGCTCCGGGTTGGGAAATACCTGGAGATTTTTGGGGCAGAGCCTGAGGAGGACGGAGTTTGGGAGGGGAGGGACTTCAGTGCCATAGAGTCCAATGGCCAACCAATTTCTCCAGGTGACCTGATCTCTATCGGCTGGAGATCAGTTGTAATAGCAGGAGATGTCCAGCTAGTACCTGGAAGTTGGCAACGCTACTCATTAAATGTCTGTTAGTAGCAGCCACCATGAAGGGGGAGATGATATGGATCTGGTGGATTCGGTAAAGGGAAGTTAACCCATTGTGACATTTGTGATCTGGTTTCTGATCTCCAGCATCACCTCTAGTTGGACTATAAGACTTTCTCTTTTGTGCCATTATGCTAAGTGTTGTGGCTCTAAAAATCTTAAATATTTCTTTGGAACCTTAATAGTCATTAAAAAAAAATAGAAGATTGGGCTTCTTCACACATCCAAGATGATTTGTTTATCTGAAAAAAGAAAGTGATACATGTATGTCGTGTGTGTGTATATGTATGTATGTATGTATGTATGTATGTATGTATGTATGTCTGTGGATAGATAGATGGATAGATAGATAGATAGATAGATAGATAGATAGATAGATAGATAGATAGATAGATAGATAGATAGATAGATCGTTTTCCGGGAATTGTAATGTATAGCCAAGATTCCCTGCAAATATGTGATGCATTCATAGCATGCCCTGAAGCAGCTAATGCATCTGGAAGGTAGCATTGGCCAAAATCCACAGTTGCCATGGGCTAAAACTGTTGTGAGGACTGGCTAATAGTATCCTTTAAGGAGAATGTTATTACTTTCTCAGAGTTAATCAGACTTCAAAAACAAGCACATTTTGAGTCCATCTTAAAATATTTTAATGTTCTCTTATAAAACAAAGATAAGCGAGACTTGCCCATTATTTTGTGATGGCAAAATGCGTAACATTCATGGGAGGGAGATACTAAAAGATCATCTTATAGGAATAATAAACTTCAGTTGAAGTTTTTTTTTTTTTTTACCCTTTCTTTGTTAACTTGACTGATTATGAAATAAATCTAGGGATAAAAAACACACCTCTCAGTCCTTTTAATAAAGAAATGAAGGGGCAGGCTGTTAAAAGTAACATCTTAAGTTGATTTAGAGTTTTATTCATGGTACTCATCTGTAGTTGAAAGGGGAAGCAACCTAAGGTCAAGTGATGTAGTGTTTCCATTTTCCATATGAATCTCACCGTGCATGATAAAAGCACACTCGTTTATTTGGTAAGCCTGTAGGAATTTCTGACAAAGTGCAGAGGTCGCTTTTCTGTCAATTTGAGCAGGCAGAGTTTTTGTACTACTGGTCCCTGCCTCCCCTTCCCCGTTTCGGCTACAAACCACAGCACTGCTCTGACGCTTGCATCCTAGAGCGCTGCAATCTGCATCGCATTAATGCACAGCACTGGACCATGTCCAGTGGACAGAAAAATGTCCTGAAGCCAAGAGCGGCAGCAGTTGGTGCAGGTGCTTTAAGAACAGAAGCGACGACGAGGGGCAGTTCGATCCACTTGGCAAGATGCCCAGGCTGGAAAGCCAGCTGAGACTGTAAAGGGGCAAGATTGAAGAATGGTGGGGTGGTGGGGGAGGAGGGAGGGCCGGGAACATGCTTTCAAAGTTCAGTCCCTAAAGAAAATTGCTGTCTGCAATCATAAGACATCTTTGCTTTTCCTGCCGATACTGTTTGCCAAAAGGGTTTGAAGTACTTATCAAATAACTGTGGATGAACAAAAATAGGATAAAATCTGTTTTACGAATTCCTATGCATTCTGCTATGTTTACGGACATTGTGGATGGAGAGAGAGTGGTAAGAAAGAATGCATTTATCATATATTTGAATTTTCTACTGGCTTTTTGTTTTTTTTTACTAGAGGGTTACCCAAACTAGTTGACAGTATTTATGGAGCTGTAAAAATGCTCAAGGACTTTGGTGATTTAGGCAAGCATCTCTACACCAATGATTCTGTAAGTGGCACTTGTGCATTGCACTCTTACCTGTGCCTAACTATGCCAACAAATCCACACTGTGGCTCTAAACGAGAGTCAACCAAAGATGGGACATCTGTACAAAAGCCTGGCAGATTCATGCCTACAAGTTATGCGTGTATGCTGAGCCAGTAGTGGTGTGGGTTACCCTATGTTAAGCAATACCTGATATCTAGGAAGTAAGAGCACAATCCTGAAGGGGGGGTAGATCCACGGCAGCTGGGAGCAGCGGAGCCGCGCTGCCTCCTCAGAGACTTCCCTGCCACTCTGGAAGGGGAAAAGGCATTTTTCAAAATTAAAACAGGGGGAAAAGGGGGAAATGCTACATTGAAAACAGCTAGGCTGTGCCACCAAAAAAAGGTGGCACAGCCCTGCCGTTGCTCACAGGGGTGTTTGTGGGGCAAAAGGGCTGTGGAAGCTGCCTAAAGGCAGCTCCACCTCCGGGAACACCCTCTCTACGCCAGCGCGCTTTCCCTTCTGGGAAAGCCCCGCCAACATGACTGCACTGGCAGCAAGGGATGGTGGAACCCGGTCGCTGGCGTGTTTGCCCCTGCACCAGTGTAGATGCCACCATGTTCCATGATAAGGTGGCACCTACGCTACCGCGGGGTCAGGCTAGCTTCAAAGGAGCTTTGGGGCCCCTTTCAGGAATGGGCTTCCCAACCCTCAAGAAGTTGATCACATATTTTCTTTTGCTTCCCCTTCCCAAAACTAAACTTGCAGCTAATCTGGAGTTTTTAATCCCAGCTGGTTGAGATCCAAGATAGGGATGCCCATCAGGTCTTCTGGAGAACATTCATGAGCAGTAAGGTTGCAGGCAACTGTCTTTTTTTTTTTTTAAGTCTTGGAGATAGGGGTGTGACAAACATTGGTATTAGACACATGGGCAGTGTGAATTGTATGTACATTAGCACTGTAGCTGTTGTAGTTGCGAGGTTAAGTCATACCTAGTAACTGGTTTTGTGTTTCTTCGATTTTGTTTCTTAGCCGTGATATCATGGACAAAATATTATAAACATATCTTGGCTATAGCATGCTTGCTTTAAAAAAGATCAGGAACTTTTATTAAGTTTGTTTTCCTTGTCATACTATAAAAATTTATTATGTGTACTGTGTATATTAGAAACAGATTTGGGCAATTCTGTCTAAATGAAGTCATCATGGTTATTTCCAGACTGACTGTTTTTGGTTGTGAATAATTTTCATATATCAGATGGCTGTCATATTTAGACGATCTCCACATTTTTTTTAACTAGGACGTTTCCCATTTTTGAACCTTTGTGGAATGCATCAACTTTATATAATTTAGAGCTATTTTTATTTCTTTGCGTAAACATTTCTGTGTTAGAAGCTAGTGGGTTAAAGTATGGCTTGAGGCAAATATAAGTTTAAGAATAATTGTTCTACCTGTGTCTTTGTTTCAGTATTAAGCACTTAATCTTAAGCACTTGGTTAAATGTTTAATCAATGTAATATCACTGGAATCCTGCATACAATTGAGAATGCCTTTTGCATTTGATAACAAACAAGCACAGTCTAACAATCAAAAAGGAATGAATAGGGACTAATCCACAAGGGCTGATTTCCAGTGCAGATATAGTTGTTTCACTTGTGCCAACAGTTATCCCATCCTTTCTAGTAAAAAGCCCAAGGACCCTGCGTGAGCAAAAGTCATATGGGAAAGGAAGGATATCTGATGCACTCTGAGGACTTTCTGTGGATGTCTTGGCATGGACAAAGTAGAAAATTCTATGGAACTAAAGGGATTAGTTTTAAGCAGAAGAAGAGTTGGTTTTTAAATGCCGATCGTCTCTACCTTTTAAGGAGAATCAGGCCGGTTTCCTTTCCTCACCCCACAACAGACACCTTGTGATGTAGGTGAGGCTGAGAGAGCTCTAAGAGAACTGTGACTAGCCCAAGGTCACCCAGCTGGCTTCATGTGTAGGAGTGGGGAATCAAACTCGGTTCTTCAGATTAGAGTCCACCACTCCTAACCACTACACCACGCTGGCTCTCCTAATGGAAGGCCTATACACTGGAAACTGTTACTGCCATTTATGTGTAGCATTGGCATATAGACTTTGCCAGTGATTCTTTGTTTTGTAAACTAATTTATTTTTAGCTAATAAGGATGTAACAAACTTTCCAGGTGAGTGAGGTGGGTTTTTTGCAAAGTACATAACTTCTGACAGATAGTATAACTCCCAACTGTCTGAACGCCTCCAGTGTCACTCCATTGACTTAATTGAATGCCTGTGCATGTATAGATGTGATGAAGCAAAATTCCATCAAGTCATAGCTGTCTTATGGTGACACCATAGGGTTTTCATGGCAAGAGACGTTATGAGGTGGTTTCCCATTTCTTGCCTCCACACCATGACACTGGTATTCCTTGGAGGAATCCCAAATAGTAGCCTGGTCCGACTATGCTTAGCTTCTGAGATCTGATGAGATTGGGCTGGTCTGGGCTATCTAGGTCAGGGTGCCTGTATAGATATGTATGCACATAAACATGCATTTTGAGGTCCATCGGCTACTGAAGCTGAAGGCAGTATTGATGCATGGAACTGGCTTGTACCCTTTCAAAACAACTAACTTAATATTTTGTTTGAATGCTCAGTAATATACACATTGTTAAATCTACCCCCTCCCAAATTCCAAAATCAGCACTCAGGCCCTCTTTGATGTTCACTAAGGGCACATTCCTGGGGGGGGCAAGCTCCTTAGGTGCCCACTTATTCCGTGATAAGGGGCACTTACACCAGTGTGGAGGGCAGTTATGCCATGCCTGGGCAACGCAGAGCTGCGCCATCCTCCCCTGCCAGCGCCACCATTCCGGGAACTAAATCCCGGAAGAGTAGGGTTGCCGCCCTCCAGGTACTTGCTGGAGATCTCCCGCTATTACAACGGATCTCCAGAAGATAGAAATCAGTTCACTTGAAGAAAATGGCCGCTTTGGCAACTGGACTCTGTAGCATTGAAGTCCCTCCTCTCCCCAAACCCTGCCCTCATCAGGCGCCACTCCAGAAACTTTCCACCAGTGGCAAAAAGGGACCTGGCAACCCTATGGAAGAGGCAACATATGCTAGTGTGGGGGGACGGTCCTGGGGCATTGGGGTGTTCCCAGGGGCAGAGCTGCCTTTAGGCAGCTTCCTCACCCCTTTCTGCTTGGGAATGCCCGTTGGCGGGGTGCCATGGCTACACCACCTTTTTTGGTGGCATAGCCCTGCTCAAGGCAATGGGGCTTTTTTGACCTTTTTTCTATTTTTTTTATTTTTTAAAAAAGGCTTTTCTTCTCTGCAGCAGCCAGGAAGCTTCTTTGGTGGTGGTGTGGCAGCGGCACACCTGGCTGCCGCGCAACGCCCACCCCCAGGAATGGCCTGCCCAAGTCATGTAGGGAAAGGGGCTTCAGTAGAGATCTGCAAAGCTGTTCACTAGAAATCTGTATCAGAGATCAGAAATTACAATTTTTTTCCCCCTGAACCAACTTTGCCACCAGTACGGGCATTTGTAAGAGATATTTTTTTAAAAACAAACAAACAAATCCTGTTTGAGTGCAGATAGCAGCTGATTGCCTAGTGTTTAAACCTCCAGATCTGCGTTAAAGACAGAGGGTGGCAAGTGCACTGCAGCAGCATAACTGAAATTAACACCAGTGAAAGAACTGAAAAATGCCATTTCGAAAATGGTCAGGGAGTCTGACAGTTTTATGATGGTAGTTAAGGTGGGGGGAAAACAGCCACTGTGATTATGGAGAAAGCATGCTACACTCTATTCGTACTTGTATGTTGTCTGCTTTTATCAACTGCTAGTTAATTTAAGGTGTTACATGAACAGTATCAAATCCTACTCCACTAAAAGTATGAAGATTGTAAACGTAGACCTTTGCCCCAATTAAGAAACATATTTTGTGTTAAGATGGCATTTGTCGAAGCGTGGGTGAGCTAGAAGAGTTTATGTAATGAACTTCGAGTGAAAAGGGTGTACAAGACACCTAAATCTCTCGTTTGGAAAGCAATTAGTTGACTTGATTATACATAACTATATATCACACTCAGAAAGGTACAAGACAAAGCAAAACAACATTAAATTGACCTATTATTTTGCAGATTTTGGCTCAGCTTCAGACAGCCTAATCAAATTATGCTTTGCTCAAATAACGAATGTTAAATGCAGCCTACCAACAAATGTTTAAGCAGAATTTAATTGGGGGAAAAAAATCTACATCCCAGATATTGTCTGTCTAGCTAAAGAAGTACTTCTAAAATAACAGTCTGAAATGAAATTTCAAACTGATGGAACTTCTAGGAAAGCTAGGCAAAAGTTCTACAGCATCAAAGGCATCTGCCCTTCCGAAATAGTTATATCACACCCCGATTGACAGCGGGCTACAACAGTGCCTCCACCATCGTGTTCACATCAAGAAAATTGTGGTACACTTTGTTTTAAATCGAATGTACCCTGTCGTGGTTTTTAGACCACCAAAGAATTATGAAGCCAATGTGACTTTTAAAAATAAACACTCATCTATATTTGTGAACACTGAGACACGGTGCACAGAAGGATTGATTCTGTAATGTGGTTCTGCAATGTTCATGGGAAAGGCTCTGACATATAAGAATGTTAGCATGACACTCTGTGGTGAGATATGCAGGCTCCTGAGATGCTGATAGGGTTGCCAGGTCCTTCTTTGCCTCTGGCGGGAGGTTTTTGGGGCAGAGCCTGAGAAGGGTGGGGTTTGGGGAGGAGAGGGACTTCAATGCCATAAAGTCCAATTGCCAAAGCGGCCATTTTCTCCAGTTGAACTAATTTATATTGGCTGGAGATCATTTCTAATAGCAGGAGATCACAAGCTAATACCTGGAGGTTGGCAACCCTAGCTGCGGACAATATGTCCATCTTTGTCGGGGGGAGGGGAGAGGACGAGTTAGGGTTGGCAGCTCCCGGTTGGGAAATACCTGGAGATTTGGGGCAGAGCCTGAGGAGGGTAAGGTTTGGAGAGGGGAGGGACTTCAACACCATAGAGTCCAATTGCCAAAGTGACCATTATCTCCAGGGGGAACTGATCTCTATCAGCTGGATATCAGTAGTAATAGTGGGAGATCTCCAGCCACCACCTGGAGGTTGGCAACCCTAGGAAGAGTGCAGCCATTTATACACATCTGTGAACATCAGAATGCAAGGGCAATGGTTAACTTCTATCTAAACCTTGCCTGCGTCTTTAATTATACAAACAGTTGCCTTCCTGGGCTTCGAGGGGGAGGTGGCAAAACACCCCAGATAAACGCTGCTCAAATAAATACCTGAAATTAGTCTCTGAATCCTATTATTAAAAGGGACCTCTTTGTTGACAGCACGCTATTCCTTTGATTAGTTTTATTGTTAATTGATGAAGCAAAAGTTATTTTAAAGCAACTCTAGCACAAGGTGGGTTATCTAGCATTCCTGTAATGCAGCGCTGACTGTGCTTCGTCTTAATACTCAACATCTAATAGGGAATCGCCAGCCTAATTTTTTTTAATGCAATTTACCAATTGGGGTCCTACAAAAGGCAGATTATATTTTATGGCTTATGAACAGCAGGTTGGATATTTCAGAAAATCTGTAGATAGCAGTAATTTTGCGGAAAGTGCACAAATGAATTTGAAAACAAAATATTTCGCTGCCTACACAGCTGCATTCACAATCCTGGGACCACAGTCCTGTAGTCGTGATGCTTACACCTGAGCCTATAGAATGTAACAATGCCTAAACGAAGAAAATGTAAATTAAATTCAAAAGCAGAATTAATTCTCCCTGTGAAAAAACCTGTGTTGCCAACAGGGGTGTTGGCATCAGGAACGGACAAACCAGTTCAAGGGAAAAAAATAATCACCAGCCTGAACATTCATTTCTGCTCTGATCCAAACCTCAACCAATCATTTACGCTTTCATATAATAAGGCTCCCCAGCACCCTTCATCGAGGGAATCTCAAATGCTTTGCACGCATTAATGTAGTAAGGCTTTAAAGAGACTTGTGCATTTAAGTAAGGGATGCATAGAAATCACATTGCTTTCCTGTGAAGAAATCCATTGGCTGCTTGATACCACTCAACTGCCTAAGACTAGAGGTAAAGAGTCTGCATGGGGGTGGGGGTTACAAGCTCTTGGTAGATGTTGAACGTTGGTCTTTTTTCTTTTTAATAATAGAGATGGGGTGGAGTGGAGGGAACATGATAACTTTGTTTCATTTGTCTGGAAGATCCTTTTCTTCTGTATTTTCATTGGCCTGAAGCTGACGGTTCAGCTGTCTACCAAACAAAACCAGTTCTTTGCTTCACAGTGATTTTCAGTGTCCGACATCATTAAATGTAGATATCTTAGGTTAGAAGGAGACCATGGCTAAGCAGATCAACTTGGAAGTAGGTCCAATTGTATTCAGTGGGGCTTACTCCCAGGAAAGTGTCCATAGAATTGCAACCAATGGGAACTGGTGGCATTAGGAGTTAGGTATTAGGAAGCCTACCCTAGACGCAGGCGTTACTGGACTCAGTAACTAACGACCAGTCTCTGAGCAAGGTGATTGAACAGATGGTGGCTGGACAACTTCAAGTTTTTCTGGATGAAGTAAATTGTTTATATACCTTTCAATCTAGTTTCAGGCCTGGATATGGGACTCAAACAGTCTTGGTCACCCTGGTGGATTGCCTGCACCAGAAGATGGACAGAGGGAGTATGATTCTGTTGATTCACCTGGACCTCTTAGCCAGCGTAGTATAGTGGTTAAGAGCGTTTGGCTCTAATCTGGAGAACCAGGTTTGAGCGGCGGAGGCTAATCTGGTGAACTGGATTTGTTTCCCCATTTATACACACGAAGCCAGCTGGGTGACCTTGGGCAAGTTACAGCTCTGTTAGAGCTCTCTCAGCCCCACCTATCTCACAGGGTGTCTGTTGTGGGGAGGGGAAGGGGATTGTAAGCCGGTTTGATTCTTCCTTAAATGGTAGAGAAAGTTGGCATATAAAAACCAACTCTTCTTCTTCTTCTTTGATACCATCGATTGTGGTATCATTCTGGAATGCCTTCCCAGGCTGGGATTGGGCAACACTGTTTTGCAGTGGTTCCAGCCCTGCATGAAGGGTCGGTTTTGGAATGTGGTGCTGGGGACTGCTGCTCATCCACTAAGCCTTTGGGGTCCTGAAAGGATCCATCTTGTCCCCTAAGCTCTTTAACATCTACATGAAACCACTGGGTGAAGTCATCTGGAGATTTCCAGGCAGAATTCGAGGTGCTGGTGTTGACCTTTAAAGCCCTTGAGACCGTCATACCTGAAGGACCACCTGCTCCCTTATTAACCTACTTGACCACTATGGTAATCTTCCAATGTCCTTGCTTTAGGTGCCCCTTCCTTCTGAGATTAAGCAGGTGGCAGTCTGGGAGATGGCCTTCTTGGTCATGGCACCCAAACTCTGTAACTCTCTCTCCAAGGAGACTTATCTGTCACTTCTGTTGCCATTTTTCACCACCGTGTGAAGACAATTTGTTTCCTTTGGCATTCTCTCAGTGATCCCTCCTACAATCCCAGTGTTTTAGTTGTTGTTTTTTTAATGGTTTTGTGTGTATTTTAGCTTTAGTTTAAATGGTTTAATGTTGGACTAACTGGTCTGATCCAATATGTCACCAATTGTTGTTGGTTTTAATGGCTTTTAGGATGTGATTTTATCATGGATGTTTTTAATTTGTTAGCTGCCACAGTAGCTTTTATGAGGGCAGAAAGGTAGGGTGTAAATTTTGTAAAATAAAAATAAATACATAAATATTAGAAGATAAAATTAGAGAACACCACAAATGACATATGTTACGATGTCTGTCCCATGCTATGTTCTTTGACCATTTACAAGTCAGGGGCTGAGAACTTGGTGTAGTGGTTAAGAGTGGTGGTTTGGAGCAGTGGACTCTAATCTGGAGAACCGGGTTTGATTCTCCATGAATGGTGGACACTAATCTGGTGAATCAGGTGGGTTTCCCCACTCCTACACACAAAGCCAGCTGGGTGACCTTGGGCTAGTCACAGTTCTAGAGCTCTCTCTGCCTCACCTACCTCTCAGAGTGTCTATTGTGGGGAGGGGAAGGCGATTGTAAGCTGGTTTGATTCTTCCTTAAGTGGTAGAGAAAGTCAGCATATAAAAACCAACTTTTCTTTCTCCTCTTTTTCTTCTTCTTGTTTGTAAATGGGGTGCTGCCATTCTTACTCATGGTCCAAGTGTGGTCTTGTATAAGTTTTGACCCCCCCCCCCCAGTTAAACACAGCACACCAGCCAAGTATTTTGACTTTCCTTTCAAAAAGGTCTAGTTTCTACTGTTCGCCTTGGACTACAGAACAGGATGTAAGTAAACCATTGGGCAAGCCACAGTGGGCTGTGCTTGGATTGGCGGGTTGAGTGCAATCTTACCCTGATGTCTCTCCAATGGGCTGCATTTAATGAAAAAAAAGGGGGGTCATTTGGGATATGAACAAGACCATGTCTCACTGAATTTGGGGTAAGAATTTAAATAAACAGCTGTTGCACAACTGAGACATCACGTATTCTGGTAAGCACCACTTCTATTGTGCCCTGCTGCTATGGAAATTAGGACAGGGAAGCACTGGACAAGATGGCAAAGAAAGGACCCAAATAAAGTAAACCATGGATAAGGAACAGCAAGTAAAAGAAAGCTTGGCAAGAGTCAAGGTTTAGCATTGATTTTGCTTTTAACTTTATGTTTATTCAAATGGTGCGGATACAGATTAACTTCCTGTACTCGGTATTTATCATCATTTTGGCTTGTCTGGAGATGCAAACAATAAACCTCTTGTTTAAGTGGCTTTAAAGAATGCCCCCTTTTTTGCTCTAGTTTCTTCATCTGTTCCTGTGTCCTCAGGTATGGATCTGTTTATTTAAACGTGTTACAGCTAGCCCTCGGAAGAGAATAATACACACACTGCATATAGCCGCCTCTGAGGAATTCTTTTTTTCCTTTGGTTCACCTTTTTTCTCTCTCTCTCTGTGTGTGCAATGTCAGGCTTATCTATAGACTTAAACTGGTTGAACTATACTTCATTGCTCCCAGGGAACCTGGTAACTGTGGTTCAAGATCTCTAACCAACAAGTCTCAGCAGCCTCACCAAACTACAGTTCCCAGGATTCTTTGGAGGAAGTCATGATGGTTAAACTGTCTTAAAAGTGGTACATATTTGCTCCTGGTTTGGGCATTGCCTTGCAACTACCAGTGACTCTCCACCTATAGGCCCCACTTCATAATTTCCATCTAGCCCTAAATTATCTTGATTCACAAACAGGAAAAAAAATGTATTTTGTAAAAGACGTCACATTCGCTAGCTGATCTTGGAGCAGCTGTATATCAGAGCTGACACAAAGGTTGGTTTATGAATAACGCTTACAAATCTGCATCCTGCCAAAGTCAAGGCAGGTCCTCTAGTCTGGGTACTCTTCAGTATAGGCTTAGCTAATAAGGGACGCTTCATATTTTGGAGGAAACTGGTCCAGTTTAGCAAAAGCAACTTGCAAAGTTACTACCCCTTCAGACTATACGCACTTGTGGCTAGTTACTACCCCATACTTGCAAAGTTACTACCCCTCCAGGCTACACACACATGTGGCTAGTGCCTAAATGAAAAATAGCTTCTATGATTCTTGTGAATCATAGAAGGTAGTTGTGAATTTCCTGCATTGTGCAGGGGGTTGGACTTGATGACCCTGGTGGTCCCTTCCAACTCTATGATTCTTCAAATGATCATCTGGAGTGGGTTCTTTCTCATCACAGGAGACCAGGCGAGCAGCTGTTTACAAGCCCGGAGGAGTGGCACAGATTTCCGGGGTAACACTGCCAACAAGCTGTAGATTTTTAAAAGACATGTTTCAGGGCACCTGTACACCTGTAAAAAATTAAATCTATGAGGTGCTCTCAAAATGCATTAAAGATGCTCAGACCACAGGTGTCAGAGAAGATGGCAGTTGCACAACATAATAAAGGAGCAGCTGGATGCAGGGAATTAATGCCCTTTTGTACAGAACTTCAACTCCACCCATTCCTTAGTTGTGTCTGTCCTTCGAAGCTAGCAGATTGTTTCTCTCCAGGATCAGAGGAGCACGCCTATTATCTTTGGTGCTGTGGAATACAGGCAGGAATACAGGCTGCAGTCGTCTTGTTTGGGGGCTTCCTAGAGGCACCTGGTTGGCCACTGTGTGAACAGACTGCTGGACTTCATGAGCCTTGGTCTGATCCAGCATGGCTTTTCTTATGTTCATATGTTCTTTAGTCCAGAGCCACCCCAAAACTTTAGACCAACCAAAAACGAAAGATGAAAATGTACTTGATTTCCAGTTCCACACAAATGACTGGAAGTGGGGAGAGATTTGCTTTTGCCGAATGGTACGCTGTGTAGGTTTGGTTTCAAAACCAGGTGAAGCAGTGACTCCAGTAGTGGGAGAATTATGTGGGGATTTCACAAATATCACTTGAGATCTTTGAAGTGGACACACTTTCCCCCTTGAACTTATTATGTTGCACATCTTAGGTAAAATGCTTAATTAGCTCAGTTGTGATCATTGAAAAGCTGCAAATGCTTAATATGAAAGGGAGAACTTGAAAGCATGAAGGCACACCCTGCTGAGATGTCAGCACTGTCACCCTATCAATGCCTTAACATGCTTGTGGGTAAGTGTCAGAATTGCACGCACACCCTCATTACTAGTAAGTATTTATAGTACAAATCTAATTTGTAAGTTTATTGTATAATCTGATAGTTGCCAAGGAGCCAAACCTGAGAAATACCAGCTTGCCAAGGGCTATCCTGAAATCCCATGGCTGTTCTGGTAATCTGAGTCCTAATTTCTCATTAATGTCTGTGCCTAGGCAGAGAATAGTTTAGTATTGTTCCAAACTGGACAGGATTTCTCTCACAGCGTGTGTGCCTTAGTGAAGAGAGGAAGCTTTTTTTCTAACCACCATTATGCTGTTATGGAAGAAACTACACCTGTGGAAGAGCTCTGTCCATGAAACCCTGGGTTGGAAACTCTGCTCTTATTCACCTTGTAGACTTGTGTCCAGGTTCTAAGGCTCTCCCTTATTAATGAGATGATTATATTGGGAATTGGCAGGTTACTCAGCTTTTTTTTTTTGGTTGAAACTGGATTGCTTATCGAGAAAATAGAGTATCCAACTTACCCAGACTTTTTTGACATGTACAGACCATGTGACCCTTTCCCCAATGTTGTACACAGAAAATACATTCCCCTGTGTTCATGAAAATGTCCAGCCACAGTGCTGGAAAACGTCTGCAATACAAAGAAGAAAGGCATGAAGCGTGGTTAGCTGTAAGTGTCTTTGCAGGGAGCCAGTGGATGGCTTTCTTGATTACAGGCCATTGAGTGGGGAAATGGGAATTTGCTGAATGACTCTGACAGAGCATTCCTAAAATACTGGTGGTAACTGTACAGGTAACATTCAAGACCAGAGGGATGGAACCATACATAAATGACATAAGAGGGCTGAAGAATGAGAGGAAGATCTGTGGAATTATTTCCCTTCAATCATGGCATACGGAATAGAATGTCTATTTCTAATATAAGTTTATCTAAATCTTGAGATCCTTGGAGCGCTATGTTGGTAGAATGACTTAATTAAACTGTGCGATATTGGGGGCAGGCTGAGGATCATTTGGAATGAGATGCCTGCGGCACTGAAGGAAAATATTTGGAGAGAGCAGAGTTGAACACAGACTCGCTGGGATCTCTCATCCTGTCCCTGAAAAACCTCTCTGTTGGTATAATAGATGATTTATTATTTCTACTGTATTTATAGTCTATACTTTCTCACTTAGACTCAAGGTGGATCACATGGTGTTAAAAGAATGGTGTTGGAAGGATCTAATCAAATAACACGAGAGATCTAATAAGCAATGCAATAGGACTAGGAGTACAGAAATCTGAAACAAAGCATAAAGTATTAGATCTGGTATGTAACATACCATATTATATATATTCCTTACACAGTAAGGAAAATGGTATTATGTATATATAAAACAATGCAGTGAAAGCAGGATAATGTATACAGTAAACATAATATTTACTGCAGACAGTGACATAGTTCACAGTGTTGTTCCCTTTATTAAAACAAAGTACTTTCCTGGACCATTTTGTTATAATATAGCCCTCATGATGCTGAACCAGTCTTCTTCATACTGAAAATTCTCGTATGGTCAAGACCTGAAAAGCATACGCTCTTGTGCTTTCATCTTGCTGTGCGAAATCATCTCAGAATGACTCAGCATTGAGAGGAAAATGCCACTTCTCCTTTACACAAACACCTCTCTCTACTTTCATTAAGCTTTGCAAATAGATAACAGCTCGCATGCACCGTAGCTGGTTTAACACCACAGCAATAAACCAGGAGCGTTTTGGAAAACGTTGCAAGAAGAATCAAACAATGCAGGGATCAGCGGGGGGGGGGGGGGTTGTCCCAGAACTCAGGTAGCTTGCTGGTGTTATGAGGACTGAATTAGCATGCTTCACATGGTTTAAAATAAAAGAGGTCTCCTAAGTTGCAGCAGTCGAACTCTACCACAAGACCTACTGTGGCTCATTATTTGGGTGGTTTAGATCTCAGTTTAACCATAAATGCTGCTTGAGGCCTAGGGCAAGACGCTCTTTTTCATTCTCTGTTCCTTAATCTTTTTAAAAAGGAAGTGCAATAAGCTAGCACCTTTGCATGTACAAAGCGCAATAGAAGTTATTACTAATGAGAGGGAGAGGATCATGTACAAGATTAAGAACAGTTTATACCTTTCTCGCACCTTTCCCCATTGATCCTTGAGATTTTTTATTCCTCGTACACTTTTTCAGAATTCCCAGCATACATCTTTCCCTAGTCGTTCTTAAAGCACTGTGTAAAACAGTACTAGCCGAGTGGACAATCAAATAACAGGATACACAGCTTAAGACATCATGAATGTTGTCAGTTTCTCCATGAAAACTCTTTATTTTTGTGAAAGGCTCTTTTTTTGTAAAAAAAAAAGAAAAAAGGAGAGAGAGAGAAGTACATTAGAAGATTAAATGGTGTTTCTATCCACTATGTATTACTTTTTCTTTTTTGGATAAATCAATAAATTTGTATTGTTAGTGCAGGCACATGGACCAGATTGTGCTACATTGTTACACTGATGAATCTTTTCCCTTGAGGTACCAAAAGATATATGTGCAAAGCAGGTGTTTTCGTTTGTTTAATTAGAGCTGAGTTCAGACAATATTACTGGCAAATGAATTACACATGTTGGGTAATTTCATAGAAAGCGACAGTCATTTTGCTTCGATGCCTGTCTCCCAAACTGGAGGAATAAAAATAGCGGGCGTCTGAAGCGTTTAGAAGATTCTAAACGAGGCCCAAAGTAGCATTATTAGCTGTTGTTTTTTCCACCTACAAATTTAGCTGCAGAAGCGGCACACCCAGATCTCATCTTTTCGAGTATCAGTTAGTAACTTTTGTATATTTAAATAGTATCCTGTTTTGACAAACTGCTAAACCGCAAGCCTCAAAAAGAAACACATGAAGCTTGTGTCAATACACGCTGGTATCTATCAACAGGAAACATTAGTTATTGTCAGATCTGCTGCACTAATGAGAGGAACGCTTGCCTCACCAGCAAGATGTCGAGCAGTTCTGAGAAAGGATCCAGCGCTTCTCAGCCACGATTATGTTGATAGCGCTGGGTGTTACATAAGGGGTTGCTTCACCCCCCACCCCCACCCCCGAGGTCTTGTTTGTCCCAGTTTTGCCCTTTATCACAGCATACATTTTTTTTCCTTTTGGAGCTCGGCAACCATATTTCAACAGCTAAAACTGCCATTCCCCACAGAGGCAGTGTAAAACAAGAACTGCCTCCAGCCATACGAGCACCTCGGGCTGTAAGTTCCTCAGATCTCGCTACAGCTGAGCAGTGTTGGTCACTCTCCAGCTAAAGCCTAGGGCGTTACAGGAAGCTGCACTGTTAATTCAATTCACATTGCGCTTCTCTGTCGGGGAGTTCAGCAAACAGAGGCCCCGGGTCAAGCTGAGAGTTACTGTGCAGCTGGAGAGGGCTGCCTTTCAAAGGAAAAGTAAAACACAGGCCATACCCAACACTATTAATGAACACTAGTGGTTGTGTGTCCCCCACCCCCCAGTAGACTGTCGTTATGTGGCCATATGACAGGCACGTTATCCTGTCTGTGGTTCAGTCTAGATTAATTTCTGGTTCCTAGTTTGAGTCTTGAGTTGCTTTGTTATATTAAACAGATGTCAATATTAACCTTTGGCCAGTTTGTATTCAGGAGAAGCAGAAGCGGCATCAGGGCTTGACCGGACTGTCAAAGGAGCCACCATGTAGTGTTTAGCCTGTTAGCCCATGGGGTACTCCTTTTTTTGTATTGTATCTGAGTGTGCCGCTGTGAGGTTGGGTGGGACCTTGTGCTAGCCTCTTTTAAAATCCCCACAACATGGTTTTGCTCCTTTATAACATAACAGATCAGCAAAAAGCTGTGCATTTCCCCAGAAGCTGAGAAATGTGAAGAAACAATTGCCAAATGACCCTGCTGTCAACATCAGGGAGTATTCCATATGTGAAATTAGTCTCTACACCCCACAAGTCTCTCCCCACAAGGACTGGGCAGCTCATTTTCCCCTCCCTCACTATGTCCTCTTTCCCTTCCTTGAAAGCCCCCCTACTTGCTTCCTTCTTTCCTTCCCAACCACCAGCCAACCTAGCTTTATCTGCTCTCCTGTCTTCAGCTTTCCCTTTATCTGCCCCTGGTCTTCAGGTGTATTTATTGTTTATTTTATTCATTTATACCCTGCCTTCTTTCATAATGGGTTCTCAAAGCAGTTTACATTCTCCTCATTCTTCACAAGAACCAGATGTGAATTCACTACCAATGTGGCATTTGCTCTGCATATATTGTGTCAATTATGCTGTTCAGTGAAAAGTTTCAGAGCCTACAAAGTCTCCATAGATGGTCAGGAGTCACTAAAAACAACTGTGTATAAAACCAGTAACTCTAGTAACTAGTTATGCCTTGTTTCTCACCAGTAATTCTATTTAATACTAGAGTTACAGTGCATTCCTGAAGGGGGAGGCGAAAGCTCTTAGGAGCTGGCATGACCCCTACACCCGTGTCAGTGCCACTTGCACTGTTCAAACTGGCACAGACACCAGCATAGTGCCACTTACATTGGCCCCCCTTGGCCGCAGCAGAGGGCTCAGGCCCCAGCGGGGCCTCCTGCAAGCATTCTCCGTTAGGCAGCTTCAACCCCTTTTTGCCCCAGGAACGCCTCCCGGGATGGCGACGGTCCTACTCCACCTTTTGAGGAGAAAAAAGCCTTTTTTCCTGGTTTTATTTTGGAAAAAAGACTTTTTTTCCCTCCACGGCGGCCAGAAAGCCTCTGAGGAGGCTTCTCAGCTGTGCCGTCCCAGCCGCCACAATTCGCCCCCGCTTCAGGAATGCACTGCAAGTTTACTAAATTAATGTAGGATTCTTCAAGCTTTGTTACGGTGGGTCTTTTCTAATTCCCAAGTGGCATGACTGAGCTCGCCAGGAGTGAGGAACTCTTTGTGTTGCTGGAAAGTGGGTGTTCACCCTCCTCCCACCCCTATTGAGGTACAGTGAAGAGGACTGCTCCATTCAAGTTCCTGTTCCAGAAGTATTATCTCTGCAGCATTTCCCTGGTTTCCCCATGCCTGTGAAGTGGGTCCTTGATCCTCATGCCCTTTTGTAAATGTTGGGAAGGTAGTTCACTTCCCAAGCCTGTGATCTGACACACTCTCTTGATATTTGAGCTTGCTGCTTTTTATAGATGGGATTCTCCCCCCCACCCCACTTTTCATGCATACGTCAAGCATACAGCTGTTTGAGCTCCTAGCAAGGAACTGAAAGCAAGCAAACAGCACACTCTACTCACACACACACACACCGTGCACCAGCTCATCTTTTGCATGAAGATGATGGTGATCCTGTGAAATAGGCCGGTAAGCATAGCATAGTAAAATAGCAAATTGACCAGTAAAAAGAAATCAGTAAATGAAGGGAAATAGCTATTAATGTGACAAGCCGAGATCTATAATTATACCCTTGGACTTTCCCCCCCACCAAACTATTACATTTTAAAGGTGTGAAATGATTAAAAGGGAAATTTTGCTGGGTAAGGATTTGCACTGTATTTTTTACTCATGTGTATTAAGTGACCAAATATTTTCCAGTGAATCCAATCATTTTTATGTTTATAGCACCACATTGCTTTATGGTCAGTGGGGCTTTAGATTAACTTCTATAACACTGGGAGCTCTGAGAAATTCCCCTCCCCCCGTGCCATAGTGGAGATCTTGAGGTGGGGTGTTTTGCTTTCTTCTTTGATTTCTTGCTTGGGCTATCTGAATAATCTGAATAAACTGAAATGAAAACCAAGAAGTAAATAAAAAAAATGTAACTTCATGAAGTCAGTGGCTAAAGTCTACTAAAGGAATGATGCCAAAGGGTATCAGACAATGTCTCCCATATATCATGTCTGATATCATAGACTGGTTTCAATCACTCCCCTTTGGGAACAACGAATGATAGAAAAGCCATACCACAAGGCTTCAAAATCCTGCATCTCTGTGCCTTGAGGGAAGAAAGTACCAAAAAAGGAAAAGAGACTTTGGAGAGTTTTCCATGTGGGTTAGACCCCATGACTGCGAAGGCACTGACAGTAGTGGATCTTTCCTGGTGTTCTCCACCCCACTCTCAGGACACACATGGACTAAAAGCCACCCAGGTTAAGCGGCTGAGAATGGGAAAGGGGGTAAAATTGCCCTCTTGCCTTCTCGGTGCAGCCCCCAAGCACACAGACTTGGGAAGTCAACACAGGTCTCACAACCTCAGGAATCAGCTTTCCCAGGATCAGGAGGGACTGCTGGAGAAGGAGAATGCAGGAAAGATCCCTGGCCCTTGTACCCAGAAGATAGCGGACTCCTACCCTGTGGGTCTCTAAGAAAGCCAGCTTATTCAGTGCCAAATACATGGTCTGTTGTGCAGGAGCTGTTCTGCAGCGAGTAAGCACGTAGAAGGAACTTCTCAGCTGCGCTCAGAACAATTGCCCCGGATAAATGTTACAGAAGACAAGGGTATTATTCTAAGGATTATTTTGGAGTAGGGAAATTTAGGATCGTTCTCTCACAGGGCTGCAAATTAGGAAGTCTGGCTTCCTTGCCATCCTTTGCCACGCAGAAAACACATTTTGAAGATGCTCCGTGGGGAATTAGCTATTGTGACACCCATTAACTTTTACGGGTATGCTGAAATCTCAAGGCACCACTTCGAAAATCCCCCTCTTTATGTGTGCCACAAGCAACTCCATTATGGAGGAGAAGTCGGCATTTGCCCTTACGTAACCTCATGAATCAGTATCACTAAATATCTGACTAGGAAATGTGCCAAGTTGTTATTTTTCTTTCATTTAAGAAACTTAATTGTACTCCCCTTTCCGCACACTGAAAGGTATGGAAGCATTTTTTTTATACATAGCTGTATATTTTTTAACATATTTTTTTGAATGCCAGAGGTGAATTTCAACTGCAAGTCAGCTAAATATACTGTATCATGAAGCCTTAGGGACCACTGAAATGAGAACAGTGGCCCATTACTGCTAAGAAGGTGTTTTATTGAAAATATGCCGACATACATTCCCAGGAGGGTGAGAAAAGACGGCAAGATGCCCAGCAGTTATACAGGTTGTTCTCCTAGACAAGCTAATATATATAGTTTGGCACTTGCATGCTGTGTGTAAGAGAGCCATATAATAGACTAATGCACACTTTTACATTAAAAGGCCTCATATTTCCCTGGATAATTTCTTTATCTATCTCTGCTTTATGCTTCCACCATTTATACCTTTCGCTTACTCGTTAATTACATAAAACATTTTTTTTGTTTCCGCTTACTTGTTAGATGAGGCAGCTTAGTAAATTTGAGTGAAATAACCAGTAGATGGCAGTGTTTGTCAAAATGCTTTCCCCCTATTAAGGGCAGGGACCTTCCTTTACAGCTCGCCCACATCTGCATGCATAATAGAATTTGTCTTCCAATAAGAGTTCTGCTGAACCAATCAGAGTCCCGTCTTCATTTTAAGAAAAGCAGGTTTCTAGCCCACAAGGTTGTGGAGCCATGATTAACATGGGCCTTTGAAAACGCTCTGACATGGCGCCTTCTGTACAGATAATAGCATAATTTACTGCTAAACCAGAAGTGTGGGAAGAAACAGCCATAAAAAGAGAGCAGAAATTAGTGCAGTTTTGAACCCTCCACCTGGACAGACTTTTCTTGCCTTTTGAACTATTAGAGATTAGATTGAGGACCATCACAGCCCCCGTGATGTGACTTAACAGGTCTCAGGTGTACAGATTCAGTAAATTACACACAGACACTAAAAATTTTGCCTGGAAGTGTCATGGAAAGACAGAAAGGGACATTCCTGGGGGCAGGGGGCGAAGCTCCATAGGAGACGGTGTGATCTCACGCCGGCGCAAGTGCCCACTTATCTCATGATAATAAGCACATACGCTGGTGCAAGGGCATTTATGCTGGCGCCTGGGCGGCATGGAGCTACGCCGGCCTCACCTGCCAGTGCTGCCACTCCGGGAACTAAATCCAGAAGAGGTCACATATGCCGGTGTGTGTGTGCGTGCGTGTGTGTGTGCATGTGTGCGTTCCCGGGGGTGGAGCTGCCTTTAGGCAGCTTCCTCACCCCTTTCAGCCTGGGAACTGGGAACGCCCTTCAGCACGGCAAGCTTAGCTTCGTCACCATTTTGGTGGCGTAGCCCTGCTAAAGGCAATGGGGCTTTTTTGCCCTTTTTCTGTTTTTATTTTTTTAAAATAGGTTTCTCTTTTCCATGGTGGCCGGGAAGCCTCTTTAGCAGTGGTGTGGCTGTGCCACTCCCAGCTGCTGTGCAACCCCCCTCCCCGGAGTAAGCTGCTCATGGCCAAGATCAAAGTTACTTTGCACTCTTCACAACTTTTGTCCTTCAGAATGGACATAATTCCCCATTCCACTAACCATTTCCATTGAGCCCGGGTTTGCAATTATAAACTGCATGTTTTACTGTTGTATTGCAATAGGGGAAGAGTTTTGAAATCTCAAAATCTTCTCTTTGTGCGTTCCTGACGGTGAGGGCTGTTCGATGGTGGAATATGCTGCCTCGGAGGGTGATGGAGTCCCCGTCTTTGGAAGTCTTTAAGCAGAGGCTGGATGGCCATCTGTCGGGAGTGCTTTGTTTGTGGGATCCTGCATGGTGGGGGGAGGGTTGGGGTCACTGGGGATGTGGGGGGGAGGTAGTTGTTAATTTCCTGCATTGGGCAGGGGGTTGGACTACATGACCCTGGTGGCCCCTTCCAACTGTATGATTCTATGATTCTATGTGTTCTCAGGCCTTGAGCAGGTTAACTTCCCCTTTCCCATTTTACTGACTCTACACTACTCTCAACATTCCCTGCCTCTTAAAAGTATATTTAGTCCTTATCAGGCCATTAGGAAGGATGTCTTTTTACAAATGTTTGTTTTTTGCATACTTGTGGAGTCTCCCAGGTCCCCAGGTGGACTGGTTTTGCTGTGTTCAAGATTGGCACGGAGGCCAGCCACTTTACTCTTAAATATGGTCATAGCTAATGTAGTATGGGTGCCATTATCTCATTTAAAAGGTTGCTACTTTTGCTGACTGAAGTTTATGGCTAAACAAATCAATGAGTGATTTATCATCAACTAAAGTATGCATAATTTATTCTAATAGGGTAGTCATGTTAGCCTGTTGCGGCAGAAACAAAATGGAGTCTTGTGACACCTTAAAGTTTTAACACACTTTAAAATAGATCCTTTCATGGGCTGGAACGCACTTCATTAGAAGGGTGAAGTGCAACTTCCATCTGCAAATATATGTGCACATAGAGGGAGAAAAAATATGAACAGCGGATTTAAAAGGCAATGAAATGTGCAAGTTATAGTTTATGCCATTTTTGCACAAGACTGAAAAGTGTACTAAGTAAACACAGTGACCATTCATAATCAGCTGTAATCAGTGGAAACTGGGTAGACTGTATTATCGCCAGTTGCTGTTGTTGTGTACTTTTAAGCGAAAAGCATTGTGTACTTTTAAGCGAAAATGCATTTCATGGCCTTTTAACTCTTTGATCAGAAGTGTACTGACTGAGGGTGGAGAGGGAGATGTTTTTCTCCCTCTCCCATAATAGTAGAACACGGGGTCATCTGCTAAAGCTGGAGGGCGAGAGATTCAAAACAGATAAAAGGAAGTATTTTTTTCACACAACGCATAGTTAAATTGTGGAACTCCCTGCCCCTGGATGTGGTGACGGCTGCTGACTTGGAAGGCTTTAAGAGGGGAGTGGACATGTTCATGGAGAAGAGGGGTATTCATGGCTGTTAGTTAGAATGGATACTGGTCATGCTGCATACCTATTCTCTCTAGTATCAGAGGAGCATGCCTATTATTTTGGGTGCGGTGGAACACAGGCAGGATGGCGCTGCTGCACTCGTCTTGTTAGTGGCTTCCTAGAGGCACCCGGTTGGCCACTGTGTGAACAGACTGCTGGACTTGATGGGCCTTGGTCTGATCCAGCAGGGCCTTTCTTATGTTCTTATGAGGGTATGACACCAACTAAATCCTCCACTAACAGAAGAGGAGGGGTGATTTTCACCACTTCCCCGTTCCTGCTGCAGGCCTCTGATTTATCTCGCTGTCCCCCAGGAACAGCAATTTGGGGAGATCAGTGGTCTGCAGCTGGGGCCGATGACAAAGCCAAAGTTGATTTTCTCAGACAGACGGTTTTGGTTTTATTTTTTATTAAGCCGCTTTTATTAAGCCACTTTGCTTCTAGATCGGGCAGTAGTAGAGAATCATTTGTGGATTTGCTCTTAGATTAAGTTGCAATGCAGAGGACAAGTTTTTGGGTGCCATTTCAATGGTGTTCCCATTTTTAACAGCACATTTCATTCTGTAGTCAACTGGAAAGCTAGTTAACAGTGGCTCATGCTCTGATTTGTGAGGTAAGATTGAGAAAAACTCATCAGGTAGCTCAGGCAAGGCAGTGTCTCATTCTCAGTTTGGCATCTGCACAGTGGGGATAATAATGTAGGGATTACTGAGATTACTGATAGATATAACAGGGTCTTTCTGTAATTTACGAAATGATCTAGAGCTCTTAAAGAAGTGGTGCCTTTGGTTGACATTACCACCAACAGCAGATGGGAGGAACAGCTTTGGTGGACATCCAAGAATTTTTCTATTTTGCCTCTTCGTGCTCTCTTATATCCAGAGAAAATCAAGAGAATATTTTGAATATTCTTGTTTTCCTGACTTGTTATGTGTAGGAGGGGTTCTTGACTTTTTTTCTCTGGAAAAGCAATTGTCAAAACCGGTGCACATTATACTGGTGCTTGTGTGCTGAGTAGTTGAGGATGTGAATGGATGTTGGAATTCTCGCCCCAGTGAGAGTAACGTAGTACAAGTTCTGTAGTGAAATGCACATTTTGATGCACATTTAGCTTCCATTTCCCCCCTCTCCTCCTAGCTTCCCCTAGAGCTTGTATGTCCAGGTTCTGGTTCTTTTTCTTCCTGGACATAATGAAGAATGGACATGATGAAGGTTCAGAGTTTTATTGTCTGCACAAGCAGGACAATAATATCCATGTCAAAACCTGAAGCTCTGAGTGCCAACAAGTATGTCTCACTAGAGCTTGAAAATCCATATGGCCACAAGAAAAAAGGTGAGGAACAATAATCTTACTGAGGGAATGGAACTGGTGGCAATGCACAATTCCTTATTTTATCTAGATCACCACAGTACTTAATATGCCTGTGCTGACTGTGATTTCATCCTAACAATTAGCCTCAATTTTTTTTTGTACCTGATAAAAATGTTACCACATTTTTACACATTCAATTGCATTCAACTCAAGCATGCATGGATCAATTTTCTCCCCACAGAAAATTGTTGGATCAGACACTCTTGGTATAAAAACGCTCCATTTTTTTCCTTCTTCTTTGTGGAAACTAAAGTTACAATTTATTAGGTAAAAAGAAAGCAATTAATTAAAATCCGTCAAATATACAAGGTAGGGCAAAAACATCCCGAAGACGTCACATGCAATTATATATAAAATACCGGTTGTTTTGATTCATTATTAATAATTGCATGTTTAGAGAAAATATTTTTTTTCTGAAGCTTCTTTCAGCTCTCTTATACTATCATCTTCATCACTCACCTGAATGTTGACATTTCCTGCTGTTCATATATAAATTAACCATTAACACTGCCATTATAAAAACATTGCATTAAATGAAGAGAAATGTAAACCACTGTGCGCTACCAGGAAAAAAATTGCTGCCTTCTTTAAGCCGAATGCGCACAGAATATAAATAACAACAACCTCATCACACTTATTTTCATGACAACATCATCGTAATGTGGACACAAATAAAATTAATATGAAAGTTAACTGCTCCACTGCTCTATGGATGTAGTACAGACATGACAATTATAACTGATAGGTAGCTGGCAAACAGATAAGTACCAGAAGGAGTCTTGTATTACAACCGTCCATTTAGTTGCTATTTAGGATAAAGAGAGGGTACCAATCTTTAGGGGTTCAATAATTAAACCCTATGATAGGTGAAAAGGCACGAATCAATCTACTAATATCACCTTGCAATATATGATGTTATATGCAACCACTGATATAACTTTATTCCCTCTCTGAATGTTTAGGATTTATACCTACCTATATTGTAGTTTCCTTTACTGCGCTCATCCACAATCTAAATGGTTTGATGTTTTCCAAAGGGATGCTTAACATGTGCTGATTCAGCCCATGTGCTGCTCACCAGTCACTAAGATGGATAAAGTTTTTTGATGGACTGTTCGATGGACAGTTCAGCAGGTTGCTTCAACTGTTCCTTCCTATTAGTATAGTACAGTGCAACTGTTTTTTTGTGTATGCACCTTCTTAAACAGTCAGATGCAGTTTTGCTTCCCCCCATCCTTGCTGTACTGCTAGTCCAGTTGGCAGATGGTTGTTTGAGTAGAAAGTTAAATCAGTCATAAATAAATATACTGGGGTTGAAGCATCACTTCTCCCAGTCTCTTCCTCCATTCTTGCTGGCCCTCTCTTTTCCCAGCGTGGTGTAGGGGTTAAGAGCAGCGGACTCTAATCTAGAGAAACCAGGTTGGTTTCCTCACTCCTCCACAGGAAGCCTGTTGGGTGACCTTGGGCAAGTTACAGATCTGTTAGAGCTCTCTCAGCCCCACCTACCTCACAGGGTGTCTGTTGTGGGGAGGGGACGGGAAGGTGATTGTAAGCTGACTTTAAGCTCTACCACCTTAAGTGGTAGAGAAAGTCAGCATATAGAAAACCAACTCTTCTTCTTCACCCGAGGGCAGGCCAGCTGCTGGCCCTGGACAAGCATAAACTTTTCAAGGGAGGAAAACTCAGTGAAGTTAGTGACATGATAGGGAAGAAGTAGACTTTATTCATAAGCCTGTGTGCATTGTCCTGCCCATAACAATGGCTTAACTTTAGTATGCTAAAGAGGTGGCAAAGGTTTAAAAAAAACTTCCACTGGAGTAAGAAGAAAGCCCTCCTGGCTGTCCTTCACCTCTTGTTCTTCTGCCAACACAGCCAGAATGGACAATAGGATTTCAACTAACACTGCAACTGAACAGGGCATACCTTTAGGGGTAGTCCCGTTTTGGGGGCTGTGACACTCTAATACTATGTCTAGAGAACTAGGAATAATCAAGTAGTGACTGTAGAAACGCAAAATTTTGCCCAGACAAAAAACACCAACAGCCAGGGAGGAAAAGAAAAGAAAAGAAGAGCAGCTAAATAACCTTACCTTCTTAGAACCCTTACAGGTATCGTGGATAAGAACTCCAGACATGAACTCTCACCAGGGACCTCAACTCACATCTCCAACTGGCTGCAAGAGCAAGATGTCCTACACAGGTAAAAAAGGAAGAGGGAATCAGGCAGACAGTGCCTTACATTATGAAACCTGTTGTTCCCCTATTCCTCTCCCAAGTCCAAGGAAAGAGACGGGTGTGCAGAACAGTCAGATTCCCAGGTCACAATGCACCTCTCACTTTTCTCTGCTCCAGAAATGTTGGAATGACTTTATTGGCTTTCAACAGCTGATGTTCCCAACACAAATATCAGGGGGACTGCCCTTGGGGGGAAAGTGGAGCTAAGCTGAAAAGTAAAGAATGGAAGAGTGCCTAGGTGTTAGCCTACCCTAATAAGTACCTAACCACTTGATTCATCTGTTGCAGCTGCTTCTCATTATTTATCAACCCCATGTTTATCTTGTTTCTCCCTCAGAGACTCAGGCATCTGTTCAACATCCACAGATGCAAGGATGTTCCCTGCACCCTCAAGTGAGATCTTCAACAGCAGTCTCAAGCAGTGTGACCAGTGAGATGACAAACTGTGCCTTTTTTTTTTTTTTTTTTTGAGAATTGTCTTTCCAGAGCTCCTGTTCCTTTCCATTAATGTATAAACAGACCCTGGCGTTAACAGAAGTAGCTCTGCTCAGCGTGGAGATGCCGTGACTGGGGAAGCTGTTTATATTGCTCCTTTGTCTATCGTGCAAGGGGAAAAGGAATATTGGCAACCCCGTTCATTTGTGATGTTGTCAGAACTCATTTCACAACTGCTTCTGTTCAATAAAAGCTGTGACTCTTCAGTTGCTTCGTTCTTCTCGTGACAGTTGTAGAGAACCACCAGTCCTCCGATTGTTATTTTACGCACATGGAAAGTAGAGAATGCAGAAGGGGGAGTGGAATCTCCACCATCAGGAATGAACATCCATCTTGACCGTAGCCTTGCCCTCTGAAATACTTTTCATATGGGGGGGGGCAGCATCTCATTGTCCTTGTGATCACCCCAAACACGTCCTCCCCCACACACTGTTCTGAAGCACAGCAATTGGGCCACATGAAATCAGAGCACAAAAGGTATCATCGGACAATAACCAGAAACACTTACAACCATCTTAATGAATATGTCAGGGAGGGGGGAGAGCATGACGGGCAGCCCATTCCTAAGAGGGGGGGGGGTTGATCCGTGGTGGTTTCCACAGAACTTCCTGGCTGCTGAAAATAAAATAAAAGGGATTCAAAAGGGAAATGTCCCCATTAAAAACAGCGAGGCTACGCCACCAAAAAGAAGAAGAGTTGGTTTTTATATGCTGACTTTCTCTACCACTTTCTGACTTTCTCTAAGGGAGACTCAAACCGACTTACAATCACCTTCCCTTCCCCTCCCCACAACAGACACCCTGTGGGGTAGAGGTGGGGCTGAGAGAATGTGACTTGCCCAAGGTCACCCAGCTGGCTTCATGTATAGGAGCGGGGGAACAAATCCAGCTCACCAGCTTAGCGTCCGCCCCTCATGTGGAGGAGTGGGGAATCAAACCTGGTTCTCCAGATCAGAGTCCACCGCTCCAAACCACTGCTCTTAACCACTACACCACACTGGCTCTCAAAAGGTAGCATATCCATGCTGTAGTTTGAGAGGGCGTTCCCAATTCCGAAGGGGTTAGGAAGCTACCTAAAGGCAACTCCGCCCCTGGGAACGCCCCCCCCCCCATGCCAGCACAGCCTCCTGCTTCCAGGATTTTGCTGCTGGCGCCCCGTGCAGCAGCGTGGCTTCCTGGCACCAGCTTGCTTGCCTGTGCCAGCGTAGGTGCCACTTTATTCCATGATAAGGTGGCACCTACGCCAGCGCAGGGTCACGCCAGCTCCTAAAGTGCTTCAGACCCCCCCCCTTCAGAATTGCAGTTTTAGTGTAGTAAGGGGTCTGGAAAAAATAAAAGAGGTCAACTCCTTGGAGACTACAGAGACCCTATCATGGCTTTTAGCATCTGTCTAATTGTGTGGATCTATGATTATAGTGTTGTTCTGTGTTTGCTTTGAGTTTGCTGATATAGCTTCTGTTCTTCCTTGCGTACCTACCCCCCATTACTTTCCCATGGAATATGCATGTTCTCGCTCAATGTACACTGTTAAAGTATTAGTCTGCATGGAGACACTGTTTTCACAGTGGGGTTCTCCATGCAGACCCCCGCCTGAAGCACTATGGTGGCTTGTGGAGGGAGAGGTGCTGTAGTAACTTACTGCTTGATTGTGCATTATGTATGTGTTTTAGCTTTGATGATGTCATGGGGTTGTTCAGCCATAAGCATGTATCAGTTGGCACCTTCCTTGCATAGCTAATGTGGTGACATCACTAGTGTACAACGTCATGATTGGCAATTGGTGGAAGAATCGACAGTAACGTTGTGGAAGTGGCAGTCAATTCGCCACATTAGCTTTTGTTTTTACTGTTGTTTTCATGCTGTAGAGCCTGCTGCTGGTTGAGCATAGGAAGTCATTAGATTACCCTGCTGTACCAGGACCATACAGTCATCCTGTAAATTGCTGAAAGTAATCAAGCCAAAAAAAAAAATGAGTGGATTTAATTTGGATTTACAGTAATGGAAGCCTCCTGAGAGGGGGCTGATTGGTTTGAGCAGACTGATGTTTCATATGCTTATCTATCTACCTAGCACATATTTTTTTATTCTACCATTTCTCCAAGAAGCTGAGGGTGGAATACATGATTCTCCTTTCCCCCATTTTACCCTCACAACACCCCTGTAGGTTATATTGACCAACCCAAGGTCAGCCAGGAGGCTTCGTGGCCAAGGGTTGGGTTGAACATGGGTTTCCCATATTCTAATCCAACATTCGCTTATCAGCTCACCATATTAATACTTGATTATGATTAACGTCTGATATGCAGAACATTCATTGGAATGCAACAGAAACCCCCACTGTGTGAACCTGGGTCATTCAGGCCTTCTAATCATCCAAATTATGTTGGGGTGGCTTATGTAGCTGCATATCAATCTACCTCTGTTTAAATAAGGCTTCAGTTTACCTGAATTGTGGATATTTAGAATATCCCCAAGGCCATTTGGATGCATGAGGATTCACTGCTTTGCCAAATTACTATTAGGTGTTCCTCGTCTGTCATCAGAATTATAAATGTGTTTATGTAATGCGTACATGTTGTGATTGTGTGTGATGAAGATATGGAAGGAGAGAATGTGACTCAGTCTAGTCTTCTAAGAGCATGGATGCCTTTCAGGCCACTCCTGATCACTTAATCCTTGAGTTTCAAATTTTAAATACTAATAATCTTGAACAGAAGGATTTCCGATGTTCAAGATGATATAATATCTACAAATAATTATAAAAGTATGTTACCAAGGCTGGGGAATAAGATCTGTGTCACAGGAGTAAAGAGAAAGCGGAAGCTGCGGATCAAGTAAACACAGGATACAGTCCTTGGAAAACTCTAGTTATCAGTCAAGACGATAATCATACAGTAGAATTTGTGTTGGAAGTTGGCAATAAAAATGTGAGCCTGTTTAACATTATCAATACTCATCTGACCTGACTTTTTAAAAAAAAAATTAATTAATTTAGGAAATGTTTATACCACCTCTGCAGAGTGCTCCTCAAGATGGCTTAAAAGTAAAACCAGTACCATAAAATCATAAAAACGATCATAAATTATCAATATAAAAACACAAGAAAACCACTCAAACCAAGCCAGGTACATAAAAACAGTATAAAAAAAAACCACTTAGCCCCTTAAAAATAACCATCAAACAGACCACAGACCTGTTGGACCAGAAAACAGCTTTTAAAAACATTTTTACCATAGAGTTTTCGTTCAAGTACCAGAGTGTCTGTGCGTCGCCAGCAATGTAACGACTTCACTTATGGTGCACGTTGGAAGTGACATCACCACATTGCCGGTGACACAGGTCTAGGCCTAGTTTTCGTGCCTGTGAGTCACCTGCCAGCCAGCTGATCGATGCCAGGGGAGGGCCCTCAGAGCAGGGGATCCCCCACTCCTAGCCAGGGCCTGGCAACTGTAATGTAGACCGTTCTCTCATACTGTTGATGTCTACATTTTAAAGAACAATGTAAAAGAAATAGGTTTTTTTTGGGGGGGGGGTCCATGTGTAAAAGATTATCATACTTTGGATTTCTTGAATGTCTTTGATGGTTAAACAAAAAAGCCGAGAGAAAAAAAGTTTGGTTTTAAACATTATCACATCACCTTCTGTTTACCAAAAAAACCCCAAGATAATCTCAGTTTTCAGGATCCTCCACCTCTCTGCTTACATCTGAGGTAACCAAAGATTTCAAGATAGTTGACAACAGCCATTACAGTGATTGCTAGTAGCATCTGGTGCTACTGTCTTGTAACATGAATATTCCAGTCTTATCTAATGTAGTTAATAGCTCTGCCTCTCTTGAAGCGTTGGGCTCCCTCATCTTCTAAGGGCCCAAGCCATGACACCTTTATCATGCAGCTTGCTAAAACCAATGTTCAGTTGCAGGGTTGCAGGGTTCTAATGCACTGGATATGGAAATAATCATAGAGAATTATCAGGATGAACTAAGGTGTTGAGGTATCGAAGAAACACGGACACCTCAGTCAAGTGACTAAGTATAAGAGCTAGTTGCTGAGTTAGACAAAATCTAGAAGGAAGTTATGAACTGGCTAGCCAAGAAAATGGTGTACTATCAACAAGAGCAATTGACAGAAGGAGACTGCTGTAAATCCCTAGAAGAGGGACCTCCCCATGTTGGCGTTGGGGTGTGTGTGTGTGTTCCTGGGGGCAGAGCTGCCTTAATGAACCTACCCCCCTCTTTAGGCAGCTTCCTAAGCCCTTTTGGGCCTGGAACGCACCATTTTGCAGGCATTCAGTTACACCTGCAGAATCGTGGCATAGCTCTGTGGAACTTTTATGGAGAGTTCCACCGGGGGGTGGGGGTTCAGAAAAGTGCTTTTTAATTCTTTCTTTCTTTCTTTCTTTCTTTCTTTCTTTCTTTCTTTCTTTCTTTCTTTCTTTCTTTCTTTCTTTCTTTCTTTCTTTCTTTCTTTCTTTCGCTTACTGCACTGGCAGCAAGCCATTTTGGAGGTGGTGCAAGTGCGCCGCCTCCGAGCACTGTCTAACCATCACCCCTTCAGAACTGGGCTGTTAGATACAAATAAGGAGGGAATTTTACTTCTGTGATACAGATTAGGTTGAGAGAGAGTGAGTGACCCAAAGACACATAGTGGGCACTGCTGAGCGCGGGGGTGGGGTGGGAGGAGAGGAATCCAAGCATTCTGAAGTAAGGGTGTACCAAAATTCAGCTCTCTGAAAGTCACACGCTAGTTCCTACCTGTAAAATAGAATATTAGAAATCAGCCACCTCACGTTTTAGTGAAATGAAAATAAGAGTTATACATCCTCTTATCAGGAAAAAATCTATATAAACAATAAGTTTATGCAGGCTGTTATGTGACCATAAATATAAGAAGGCATAGCTTGCACAGAAGCAAAACAGATATCTGGAAGTAAAAACATACACACAGACTCTGAAAACCCTCAACCAAACAGCCGCCCTCCCTCCCAACCCTTTTAGGCACTCAAACACCTGAAGCCTCTAGAGATATAAAATAGGCAAGTATTATTATTTTTCATTAAGCCCCATCATTACCCTTCTGTGTTATTATTTTTAAATGGCCTGTGCGTTTTACAAAGATGCAATCATGTTCCATGCCCTTGATACACAGATATATTCTCTGGCTTGTGTATGAATATATTGATTTAAGTTCCAGTATTGATGGAGGTTACTTATAGCAGATATAGGGGTCTTGCACAAGATGCCCATGGTCCCTTAATAAATATTCATAAGTGGGGGGGGGCAATTTTTGGTCACATGGACAAAGCATTCATTATTTTGTTATCTAACACAAAAACACTTCTGGGTGGAAAGCAATCACATCCCACTTAGCATCCGATCACAAGTTGTGAGCGAGCTGAATTCTTTAACTTGTGTATGTGGTTAACAAGGCAGTTTGGCAAATTTCAGTTACGTGCATGTGAAAACAACAGCCCCAAACTGTGTGAGTTTCATTTGCAAACCGAAGCAAGATTGGCCCTTCTTTCTAAATATTGATAAGATGAACCAAACTAATTTAATAATGTGAAGTGGAAATAGGATTGCATTACAGCCTCTGTGCGTCAAAAAGAATGGTGGACACTCCAGCCCCTCCCCCATTCTGATAGGTTGTGACTAACACAAAAGACATTTGACACTTTGAGTGATTGTTTAGCATTACACAGAAACCATGAA
The DNA here is from genome assembly GCF_029931775.1 of Euleptes europaea. NCBI lineage: Eukaryota > Metazoa > Chordata > Lepidosauria > Squamata > Sphaerodactylidae > Euleptes > Euleptes europaea. The sequence continues at coordinate 41,985,905 of NC_079312.1, read as the reverse complement.
ATGTTGCACTGTAAACGACCCATCCCAGCACAGACTAAGCATTTGACTCCTACCAAGTTTAGAAATATTTGTTTGGCAGCTCTAACAACAGACTGATAAAACTCCTTATTTGGGAAACATCAATCTGGAGGGCATAATAGATTCATCTCTGCCTTGTGGTACTTTTAACATCTTATCATTCGCCTGCATGTGATTCATTTCCTTTGGCTTTGTTTTTCTTTGGTGGGGGGAGAGGGAGTTCCCTGCATAGGGCAGACACGCCGATAATCCCGCTGGAGTGGACTTTTTCGTACACGGAGGGGAGAGTGAGATATATGAGCGTACAAGTGTATAAAATATAGTTCCTCTCATGCATAATAGGAAGCGTGCAGGAGTGCAGTGCGAGGGGCCTCCAGATTGGTTTTTAAAAAAAGCACACACAACAATTTTGCATAGTTTTGTTAAAAAAAACAAAAAACCTTCACCAAAGACTGTTTTCTAAGAACAACAACTCTCTCTCTCTCCCCCCCCCCCATAATTATCTCTTTGGGCCTCTCCAATTTGAGCTGATTGTTGTGAAGCTGTTGTGTTAGCTGCTGCTCTCTAGTGCCATGTAGCCTCTGAAGAACAGATTGCTCTTTAAAGGTTAAGATTTTTCTGAAATGTCTCTCCTAGTGAATGGAGTGGGGTTCTGTTGTTGTTGTTGTTGTTGTTTGGATCTGAAGCGCGAGGGAGGGAGAAAGAAACAGCTCGGGGTGGGGGGAAGAGGTGGTTTGATTAAGAGTAAGCGCGCACTCTTTTTTTCCTCCACCCCCCCTATCTTTTATTTTGCCACGCTTTCTAAGAGCGCAGATACAAACAGGTCAGAGGGTTAACAGCAATTAACTGTAGTTGCTGGAGAGACAAAAGCCTTATTTCACAAAAGCATTATTTCACCTGCTGTCAGAGGGGAAAAAAGAGAGAGGGAGAGAGAGAGAGAGAGAAGAGGCCCATTGTGTAGGGGTGTTTGAACTGATTATGTTTAGAGGCTGGTTGTGATTGGTGGAGAAGGGCGTGGCTGATTGGGTAGTTTTGCATCTTGTCAGCCCAGGAGCACCCTTGTGCCTGCAATCTGTCTGTAACCTGAGGAAGCTGACGACTGTACAACAAGGCTTAATAGAGCTTCATGGCCCTGCACACTGTTTGTGGTGGCAGCTAAATGGAGTTTGTCAGGTTTGTCAATATGATTGATTTCATGATTTCTCTCTCTCTCGCTCTCTTTTTTAATCTTTCCCGTGTACAGCCTAACGCTCTTTAATTTTTTTTCCTGCCTGCCAGAATACCGTGTTGTTGTTGTTGTTCTTCAGCTTTGTTGTCTTTTCTGTCTCTCTCCCCTCCCCAACTTAAGGCTTTTTTTTTTTTTTTAAACCGAACCCTGTTGTTTACCAACTTCTAGAGCAGGAGTTTTAATTTTGAAAGGGGTTTAGTGGCAGATAAAAACAAGGGAGGGGAGGACAGGTGAACTATCCAGGCCTGTTTCTCATCTTTTTTTGAGAAGTTTGGGGAAGGTTTCAGCATGTTTTAAAAGAAGTGCACGGACAGATCTCTTTTTGCTGCGTTTTGTTCTTTAGCAAGTACAAAACTTAGGCTAGGTTAACGTTTCTTTTACAAGATATGTAATCAGAAAGCATGTAGTAGATTATTGTGTTTGTCTAATGCTTGCAACATTTATAGCTTAGCTGTCTTGATTGTAATTTGCAAAATTACAAAAAGGGTTATGTGCATGTGTGTGTGTGTTTTTTTAAAAACCCTACAGTTGTGTGAAACACTGTGTCAGGTACAGTTAAGTATTCACTGTAACTTGCTGGTCAGTTTGCCACGTGAAATTAAGTTCCAGAGGTTTGTTTTCTGACAGTGACTGGTATTAATGTATTAACATGTGCAGGAGAAGTAAGTGTAATTGGATCTAACTGTACTATAATTCTGATGCTTGGCTTAGTTACTGTACTTTTGTGCAAAATGAGATTATTTTCCTAAGGGGTGGTGGTAGTGGGGAGGAGGGAACTGTTAGGAAGTGGGTGGTTAGTTTCGAGCAAAGTGCACATACAGGCTTCCTCTTTGGGATTAACTCTTTCCGACCTGGTGTAGCTGAAGGCAGGAGCTGAGTAAAGTGTATATTGAAAAGAAAGCCCTTTTAAGGACAACAGCTTAATAAGCAAAGAGGCTGTTCCATTCTGAATGAGTAAGGTCCGCTTCTGAAGAAAAAGGACTGTTGGTATATAGTTAAGTAGAGAGTATGTCGAAAACAAAGCAGGAGATGTGTTCTGTGGGTTTAAATTGACCTGTCTAAAGTTTGTGTGCTGGTAAATAATGCACAGAATTGCCTTTAAGCTTATGTGGCAGCATTCTGTTCATTCAGCATGATTGGTCATAATGAAACATGCTGTCCAGCAGTAAAAGCATTTGGTTGTCTTGCCTATTTTAGCTTCAGGTTGAAGAACAAGTCTGTGTGTGAGAGAGCTTGTCAATAGACGCATGTGTATACGGATGATTGAGACACCAGCACACAGTATGCAGCGATACTGTATTTTTCTCCTTGTAGCAGTTTGGAAGATTAGTTCTGAGAGGAATGCTTCCCTTCCGCCTCGGCAGCTTCCTTCCAAAAGCCGGATAGGTGATGTGTTTTAGGCAGCTTTGAGGAATGCCCCTTCCTCCTCTTCTCCAAAACCGCACTGATAAAGGATGTAAATCTGAAAACGAATTCCACGCAGCTGAACTGGCCTAGGACGTGATAGAGCTGAACTGAAAACTGATTGAACTGACACTTTATAATCAAAGCTGATTTATTGTTCATTAGTAGTGCATTAGCCCTTTCGCGCAAGACAGTTATTTGTGTAGGGGCCTGTCAAACAAAAGTCTGCTCGCACCTGTCACTTCTAAACCATGAGATAAGCAACAAGATATTAAGATAATGGAAATAGAAATATACGCATGTGAGAGGTAAACTGCCTGTGAACCTCTTTTTATAAAAACAACACTGAAAAATACTTTGAGCCTGGAATCTTTGCTCAGATAAACCTTATTAGGCATTAAAACACATCTCTTTTGGGGAAAGGAGAGGGCACAGCAGAGGTTTGTAGCTGATGAACCCGGTGTGTTTTTCAGTTTATAAAACAAGGCATGCCTCAGCTAAATAGCCAGCGTTAAGAAGTTTAAATCAGGAAACTGGATGCAAAAATGGCTGTTTACAGCTGCAATCTTTTACCCATCTTTTTCTTCTTCTAAATATTGGCTGCCAGTACGGCGTAGTTAATGACTTTGAAAATGCCTTATTGCCCACACTGTGTGTGAAATGGACAGGTACCACAAAATGCTGTCTGTACCAGCAGGGGTTACTGATTTGAAAACATGATGACATCACATCAGAACTGCAAGAATGTCAAGATCTATCTGCTGCTGTATTGAGACGTGTTTCTGCACATCCCCAGTACCCTATCGTTCTCTCACCCCACCGTGGCGTCTTCTTCACCCCTCCCTTTCTGCCCCCTCTCTTTATTAGGGAATGATCTTGTAACAAGAACCAGAAAACAACACCAGTGTCAAAAGAAAACAAAATTAATCAACTTTTTTCTGCCATCATAGAAGCGAGGATTAACTTGTGTTATTCCAGAGTCCTAGAGCGGAGACTATCTGCATGAGGATATATAGTGCATTGTCTTCTGTGAATCCCCCCCTCCCATTTGACAGGGATTTTGGAGGCTGTGATCTTAATTAAATCTCAACTGACTCAAATAATGCATCTAAAAAGGCATGCAGTGTTGCGTAACCTTGCTGAGTTGGTAAACCATAAATCATCAGAAAGCTTATGATAGGGAGGATGGGGCGTGTGTGTGTGTGTGTGTGTTTTTTGGGGGGGGCTTATGTTTTGTTCTCTGTTCAGATCATTTTGAGTATACTTTATTGGCCTAACCCTGGTTCTTCCCTCCTCCCTTACTCAACCCCCCCCCCCCAATGTGCTCATGTAGTACAAACAAGAGTTAGGACCTGCCATGTCCAATTTGGATGGCATCTGAGTGATGCAATGAAACTGACATAGGATTGTAGCTTTCTAGATCTTTTCACACAGCTGTGTATCTAATAGCATGGCGTAACTTCTGCCATGGTGATGCGCATGCAGTTTTTCAAAATTGGGAGCTCTTAAGAGGCGAAATTTAGACCACCTGTGCTCGGATACAGTAATACAGTTGTAAGTGGCCTCTGAACATGCTCCTTCTTTGGTACCCCACTGAAAACGTACAAATTATTACATCCTCTTATAGAAGCTGATAGTCTGCTATTACTCAGTTTTAACAGATCATTGATGAAAAGTGGCCAGTTACTGTTACAGATGGATGTGCATAGTACAGATGTGCTGTGCTTCCTAAGATGCATTCAACAAATCCAAAACAGTCCTGGATGTCGAGCAGGGCTATTGGTTATGAACTCCAGGCAAAATTTTTGAAGGTGTTTTAAACCTTAAAACAATGCAGGATGCTTGTTTCTTGATAGAGCCAGAAATTCAACATTTCTTTTAGGCTTTTGCCTCTTTTTAAAAACGTGCTGAAGGTGTAAATGGATAGGGTTTTTTGTTCCGTTTTTAATAACGTCATGGACTTATGATTGGATATTTGGTTTTCTTTCAAAGGCAGGAAAGCCTTTCCTGCATTTAAAAGTTTAGAGATAAGCAAAAAAAAAAAAAAAAAAAGGTGCTGGCTTAGTCTGAATCTCTTGGAACTTGTCTGATGGCTGTTTTATGCCAAATTTAGACACCTTACCGTTTCTTCATGAAAATGTTTATTAATTTATAGATAATCATAATGATCATTTCACTCAACTGTCCACGCCACCACTGCCCAGGGAAAAAGAAAGAGTAGGACTCTCCCCCACCCCAAATCCACACCTGCATAGCTAGATTGTGGGAAAGTTCTTACACCGCAGGCTCAACTTGATATTGTTTGGGGAAAATCTTGGCTGGCTTTGAGCAGCTTGTTTGTTTTTGTTGAAAGCAGGGACTGTGCTGCTGGAAATTTGCTTTGCTGCGATGTTCGGGATTTATTTCAAATGCATTTTGTTTTGATAAAGGTGTGTTTTCTCCCTCTTTCTGCCCTTTATCTTTCTCTTGTCAGGGACTGGGGTGGTGGTGTAAAGTCCTTTCTTCATCCGTAAAGCTGTCTGATATGACTGTGGACATTTGGAGTCAAGAAGTTATATGAAGTATTCCATTTCTGTTAACCTTTCCAATGCAGTTTCCTCTCTTGGAAAGTGGATCTGTACAGATAACACAGGGTGGTTGGTGTTGGGTGTTTTTTTTTGGGGGGGGGGAAGAATTTTCACTATTGTGAGAGTCCACAATAGTTCATTATTCTGTGCAGTGTTTAAAGGTAGGGCTCCTTTAATTGATTAGGTAAGATGCCCAGTTAGCTTTCCTAAATGGGGGAGGGAGAAATAAAGGCAAACAACAATAGCTGATAGTGTGTTCTAATTTTTAAGCTCTCTATCTGCCCTTAAATCTGAAACATCATTGTTCAAATAATTGAGAACAAGGTAAACCAACAACATCAAAAAGGTCGGCTTCTGTGATTTCTCAAGGGCTTGTTATTTTGTACTTTCTGATTCTATTTGATGTCTTGACAAAACAAGATGACACAAGGGAGAATACATTAAATTTTGATATTTTTTTTCATCTAACCTGTACCAGTGGTGGCAGCTTAATTTCTCACACCTTTTTTTAGTGAAGGTGGTGTGGTGTGTGTGTTTTCCCACAATTAAGCTAATTGCCACCCCAGTTTGAAAAGGTTTGCTGGGCTTCTCCTATTTGCCTTGATTTTGCAAGGCATTAAAAAAAAACATGTTTTGACCTTTAACATGCAGAGATCTTGCTGGTTGGAATGTGTCTTCATTAGAAGTAAATCAGAGAATAGCAAGATTGTCAAAGAAGCAACTGATGTTTTCTCATTACAGATCCTCACAACCAGTGCAAATTAGTTTTTAATGTACGGAGGGAAGGTGGAAGTGATAGGTATGAAATGCAGCACACTTCAAGCAAATAAACTTTTACAAGTACTGCAAAGGTTGTAACTCCGAACAGAGTGGCGATGACTAAATGAGTGTTTGACTGAACAAGAAGCTGAATACAGCTTGTCTTCCTCTGACACTCTTATGACTGATTAAGGCTAAACTAGTTCAGTAAGTTCACTATGTATATTTCAATTACGTATTAATATTCCATTAGCTGGAATGCTTCCTTGTTTACTCCATACCCCCACCAAGCAATTATTCCCCCCCCCCAAGAAACATAAGAAGAGATAAAAACCATATATATATATATTTTAAAAAATAGTGGCAAGAAATCAAAGCCACGGGCTAATAGTGCGCGTTATTATAATGGTTGCTGATGCTGCGTTTTTTAATACCTACTACAGAAAAAAATAGCCCTATTTAAATTTGTCTGATACATTGCAGCGTTGTCTAGTACTGCTTATTAAGTATAGCTTTTTAAATTATAATTCCTTCTACGTTTTTGCAAATATTTAAAAATCAGGTAAGATGCTATGGAAAGATTAACTAGGGGGTGCGTGGGGTTTTAGGTTTACAGGTATATAAAATGTGTATCTGGGAAAGAGGGAAATTAAATGCTTTGATGTTGATCTCATTTTTAAGAGAATGAGAAGCAAAGATTTGGAGGGGGGAGGTTGCTCGTCATTGTGAAATTACTTATAACGGTGCAAAGGAAGTCTCTTTTATTCAGGTAGGGGAACAATTAGAGAGGGTTTAATAGGCATCGTTTCCCCCTCAGCTCTCCGACTATTAGGGTAGTTTTGCTGTGTCTGTTTCACTGTAGCTCTCATTTGTCACACATTAAAACAGAAGAGGCTTAATTTATGTAAACTTTATATTTGTATGCAAATTAAATGGGTATGTATTATAGCTTCAACAATTAGCTTGATACATAAGTAGGGTGTCTTGTGTGCGGGGAAAAGTGGCAGGTGGGATCCAGTTCCACGAAGGTCTTACGCTTTAAACAAATATTAAATCATCTTCGTTTTCTTCCTCTCCTCCTCTCCCCCCCCCCATCATCGGGGAAGGAAAGCTGTGCTTGGTAGGAAGCCTGAAATTATTTCCCAAGTCAGGAAAGCCCATTATGTTCAATTGTGTATGTCTGTGGTCAAACTCCTACTCTTGGTGAAACATAATAAACAAAATGATAAAAATAAAAGGCTAATTGAATTGTAAAGACCTCTCTCTCTCATCTTTTTTCTCCCTCCTCCTTCTTTTTTTTTAAATAGGAGGTTGTATTGTTGAGGAGAGAACAGTTATGCTAATGACTGACTACTTAGCTGATTTTACATTAATATAATAAACAGTACCTGTCGTTCTGTGCACTATTATGGGGGCGAAAACCTAGCAAAGTCTTAAAAGTGAAATTCCATTTTTGCGTAATGAAATGGAATCATGGTTTCCACACGAATGGCTCCTGCAGTGTGGGGTTTCTTTTTTAAATTGATTTTGTTTTGAAGACCTGAAATATTGTGTCAGTAATGTTCTTCTGTCCTGGGGAGGGGGGGCTGGGGGGAGGTACAGGTAATGTAATGTGATTTAGCGCTTTCTAAAGGGGTAAAAGTTAGACTGTAACCAAACGTTTTGAGCATTATGCTGAGTGCTTTATTCTTACTTGCATATGTATTTGATCTTTAGTTTTAAGCCGCTGATAATATTGTTGGTCAGTGCATTCCCTTCATTGCCCAGTGGCTGTCTGTATGCGGTCATTCTGCAATAATTTCAGTTCCATCCATTCCAACTTAGTCAAGAAATCAAGATGCCATTTGAAAGTTATTTCATTACCAGAAACATATAGGTAGGGAAACAGCTCGTAATAACATTCCTTGAACTGTGGAGACATTTAAAAGTAAAAATGGCACTTTTGAGTTAACAGGGTTATGCAAATTTGACTTTTGTGGAAAGCATTGATTTAGTATTCAGTCTGACCGAAGAGGTAAAAATGTAGGTGCTTATTCATCTAAAATACATCTAACGAAATAGGTTGTAGCACGGAAAATCTGATGGTAGATTTTTTTTTCCTTTTTAAAAAAAGCTTGTTAGTCTTTAAGGTGCCAAAGGACTCCTGTTTGTTTTTTCTGCAACAGACGAACAGGGCTTTCCCTCTGGGAATTGTTATTCATTTCCTGACACTCCCTTTTGTCAGCTGCCTCTGTGTCAAATCAAACCATTTTGTATACTGAGTATGAGCTTGGGCCAAATGTAAATCTACAATAATTGATACTTTTTTTTTCCGAGGGGGAAGTGAGGTAGCCAAGGGTGGTCATACTTTTGGGACTCAAGGAACGGGGCTGCCTTACAATTGGAGAAATAAACCTGGACCCAGTTGCTTGCATTTGAAGGCTTTTTTATTTTGTTTTTTGCTGTTGATGGTATTAGAATGTCAGCAGGTCTATACTAGTAGAATTCTAATAGCTAAGTAGCAGCTGTAGCTTTTCCCCTTCACCTCCAGCTTTAAATGCAGCTGGTACCTACCACACCCTGTGAGTATCTGTCAACAGGGCCGCATGCAGTTTATTAAACAAACTGAACATACTGCCTTATTAAAATTTAAAATAGGCCATTGAGTTAAGGGCTGTTTTTTTTCCCTTTTTTTTCTTTTTGTAAGCCTGTTTGGAAAGTTAGCGCTCTGAAAATCCATTTGTCTGTCTCTCAGCTCCAGTTAGAGTTCCAGTTCCCTGAAGTCAATAAGCCCAAAACTACTGCATTCATTTCTGAGAAAGAAAAATAAACAAATGCAATAGGTTTGTTTGGTTTACTGACTCTTATGATTAATAAAATTTATGAAATACGTGCAATTCAGTACATGTCACAGGTTATTCCAAGCGTTCTTAGTAAAAGTGCATTCCGTCCTAAATGGTTTGTGGATTGAAGCTTCTAGAGGGTTAAAAATGTTTTCAGTTGTGAGGTTTTTCTCCTGTTAAAATAGAACTAATTTACAGTCTTTTTTTTTTTTAAAACCAACACCAGTATTTGTTGTTTGTGAAAGGTATCTCACATTTTTACCCATACAGGACTAAAGCCTAGTCCTGCTAAGGATCAAGAACAGGCAGAGGTGTCTTATTTCATTCTGATGTGATATGTAGTATACTACCTAGTATCTAAAGTAAGTACAGTTTTGACAGAATACACTCAAACAGGGAGCCATAAATATTAGAGACTGTAGTTAAGAACTTACATGACTGTTTTAAATACTATTGATTTAAACCACTGGCTAGTTTTTATGAATCAAAGTGTAATTCCCAAGCTTTGGCTATATTTCTCAGTGCTAGACTGCTCTCTCTAGTGAGCCTTTAGCAGCTTTCCAGACATTCAACACAGGATTAAATGATAGTAGTTACAATGATCAATAGGTTAAGACCGGTACAATCACTCTTGCCGCTAATGACCTCTGTAGTAATGGGTAATAAAGTGTGGGCTATAATAGCCTCTCACTGCTGCTGCGTGCCCTTTGAATCCTAGTATTACTAGGGACTAGTTACATGGAGGAGTTGGGCATTGGAAGTTAAGAGAGTGGATATATAGCCCATAATTCTTAATCTGCTGTGTGCTCTCACATGCACATCCCACGGTAGTTTCTGGTCCATTTGTGTGTGTTTGTTTAAAGACTTAACTACATTGTCTTGAGTTTCCTGCAGCAGGATCAGCTCTAAATCACTATCTGTTGTAATTTAAACTTTTGTAGTAAAGAGCTAGCACTGTTTGGCATTCCACATGCTAACTTGTTGGCTGAAACCACAATTTTACAGTCAAGAAGACCTAATTGTGCCAGGTGGCTTTCCAGTCAACAGTATGGATTAATGCATGCCACCATGAAGGATTTCTGTCACCTTCCCTTATTGAGCTAAATTCTGTGACAGTTATGTGTAGTTCTGCCGTTTTTGTTGATGATATATAGGAATTAGATAGTGCTACAGAGTTTTCAAAGTGCTTCCCATAATGCTTGCTACACCCCTGTAAAATAAGTCAGTATTAGAACAACCTGTGATGGACAGTTCAGGGGTCCTTCGTCTCAATTTTAAGTAAATCTGAAAATAAAGCACAGAGAACTTGTGTGTGTGTTTGTGTGTGAGTGAGAGATTCACACCTTCTTACCACTTGGCAACTGTAGTCATCCCCCACCCTTCCTGATGCTTTATACCTGCAGGGTAAAAAAGATAAATTTACCTATATAACTTTTCTCTGCAGTGAGAACAGTTCTTGGGGGGATGGAAGGATTTTGAATGGACCAAGGACATGAAGGGGAAAAGGTTCACCAGTCACTTTAACCCCTTCCCACAGTCTACCACTCCACATTTCAAATTTCCATGCTTGCCATTGGGGGTGGGGGCGTAAGAAAGTCAGAATCATGTTATTGATCCATGAAGCATAGCGAAAGAACGGTGCTCTTGGAAGTTCTATAGGATAGCAATACAATGCATGGCTGTGGTATGCCATTGGTCAAATGGTCCAACCAACATTGCCTTGCCTACATCCACCCAGAAAATTCACAGCAGAGGTGAGATTTCAGCCAGGGGTTTTCTTGTTTACAGATCGCAGCCTCACTCCTCACCTCTGCCTTTATTATAAACATGGAACATATTTCTTGTACGTTACCCACCACTGAAAAACAATCTTAGCTTCATGTTGGATGAATCCACCTTTAAGAAAAAGCAACTCAGAATCTTTAAGCAAAGCTGGAAAGGATTTCGCTGTAGATGAATTGAAGTGTTTATTAACTTGGGGTAGATGTTGACAAGTGGGACAGGTGGCAGCTGCTTAAAACTGATGATATGGGGCTTTTGACCACATGGGATGAGGTAGGGAGCAATCAGCAACAGGTGTACTCAGAAGTAAGTCCCAGGTTAGTCAATAGGGCTTACTCCCAGGAAAATGTTCTTAGGATTGTAACCTTTGACTGCAACCCTTACTACCTCTGTGGGTTGCAGAACCAAAGGTAGAAGAGGGCGTTATGAGCTCAATTGCAATTTTTACCACTGTAGTTTGGTTCTTGGTTGTCTGAATCCACTATGTGTAATATTAGAAATAAATATTATCTCTCAAACTGCTTGTAAATGGAAAAATAATTTTTAAAAAATCCTTGTTTGGTGCCTTTAGAATTTGCCCTAATGTCACTTGCAACTTGAAAGCCAGTGTAGTGGTTAGAGCAATGGTCTAGATCTGGGAGACCCAGGTTTGAATCCCCACTCTGCCTTGAAAGCTCAATGGACTCTCAGCCTAACCTAACTCACAGGGTTGTTGTGAGGACAAAATGGAGGAGAGCCAAACAGTGTAAGCTTTGAGTCCCTGTTGGGGAGAAAGGTAGAAGAAGAAGAGTTGGTTTTTAGACCCCAATTTTCTCCTTTAAGGAGTCTCAAACCAGCTTACAATCACCTTCCCTTCCTTTCCCCACCTACCCTTATGAGGTAGGTGGGGCTGAGAGAGTTCTGAGAAAACTGTAACTAGCCCAAGATCACCCAGCAGGCTTCATGGGTAGGAGTGGGGAAACAAACCCAGTTCACCAGATGAGAGCCTACTGCTCTTAATCCCTACACCATCCTGGTAGGGTGTAAATGAAGTAAATAAATTTCCTGTATACAAATCATACTTGAAACCCTGCTTCCAATTCTGTGATTCCAGGAAAGTCTGTGGGAATTGAATGCCCCTTGGAATTAATCCTGGTTCCCGCATTGAGGGCAGGGATGTGCTGGTGAGATGGTGGAAGGCTGAGGTGGTAGACTGGACCAGAGTACAGCTGTGTGTGTGTGAAGTGCCATCAAATCGCAGCCGACTTATGGAGACCCCTTTGTTTGGGTTTTCATGGCAAGAGACTAACAGAGGTGATTTGCCAGTGCCTTCCTCTGCACAGCAACCCTGGTATTCCTTGGTGGTCTCCCATCCAAATACTAACCAGGGCTGACCCTGCTTAGCTTCTGAGATCTGACGCGATCAGGCTAGCCTGGGCCATCCAGGTCAGGGTGAGTACAGCTGGAGGATCACATTTTGCAGTGTTCCCCCTGGAGGCAAATAGAAAACACACATAGGGAGAAAGCTTCTTCTCTCTCTTTGCTCTCTACACTCCTGTTTTCCCCCTCCCCAGTTACAGGGAGTTCCTGTCGTTGCGGGGAGGGCATTAAAAATGTGATCCTCCCAGTGCAGTCTAAAGTGGTAAAATCCATTCTACCACCCCAGGTTTCTACCAACTCATTGCATCTTTATGTGTGATTGAAGCCTTAAATTCACCTCATAAATTACAGCTCTAATATTTGCAGTGACAAAATCCTGTCATAAAATAATGACACAAATGTAGATCCGGGGAAACAAACCTGGATCAGTAATCCAAGCGTATTTCAAATGGCAACCCAAGATTGAAGGGACAAACAGAACTGTAATCCCAGCATACTTCCTGGATGTAACAAGTCTCGTTTGTGGGACAGATGTAAATACTGTTGTGATAATATTGTGCTTTTATATATCTCAAGACTGAGCGGGGGGGTGTATGTTGACTCCCTGCTCCAGATTATTTGGATTGTTCTGACATGAAGCAGAAATGCAAATTCAGGATGACAATGAAGCTGGAAACTCTTGGTCTGGATTTCTAGTGTTATGTAAATGAAGTGTCAAAAGGGAGTAACAGTTTCTCTTGGCTCTGGCAAACAAATGCCTTCAGTGGGGTCTCTGACACATGAACATAAATGCACACAACAGTGTCTCAGGGTGTTCACTGTACATGAATCTGACCTTCAGGAACCATTTTTAGTTCATCAAAATTAGTGGTGCTGAGAAATCAGGACATCAGTGCATAATGACTGTGAAATTAGGAATGAGAATTTGCTATGCAAATGACAGGACAAATCATGTGAAAAAGTCAAGATAAACTGCATATTAAGACATTAGGTTACATAAAATTAATACTGCATCTCTTTCTTGCTTACTACTCCCCTGAAATATTTTTTGAAATCCTTTTATCTCCTGATCAGCTATTGTCTGCTGATTTTTAAAAACGTGATGCATTAAAATGTGCGAAACATGTTATTACCTTTTATTGTAATACATGAGATGACAGCAGATCCTTTTTAACAAAGTATATCCTTTACTGCTTTTAGTTTTTTGCTGTCACCCATTTGAGCTGAAACTAAAGAAAAGTAAGGCTCTTAAATATTACTATTCAAAGTCATGTGAGTTTTCTATCTCCCCCCCCCCCCCCGATTGTAAGCCTTCCTTCCCTCTTTCTCTCTTATTTTCTGGTGGGGTTTCGAGTGAAATAGTCTTGTTGCGTTACCGGAACTGACAAAATGGTTCTCATGTAGTCTGCAAATTAAACACAAGTGCAGTGATTATTTTGAATAGCTAAATTACATTCTAGAAAGCTTGCAGAATTCAAAGCATTGTCATTAGGTATCCGCTTGAATACAATTTGTGTAACCTTGGCCAAGACAGCCTGTCATTTTAATGTCAGTGTTTTATCTGAACAAGACATCATCCTTTCAGATACAGTGTACAGGTTCCCTTGCAAAGATGCCCGTGCAGAAACGTGTTAACAGTTGCAAATATGAAATGCTATCAAGTTCATCACTGTAGCTGTTTGTCACTGAAATGTCATGGAAAGCGGCTTTTAATGGTATCTCACATAATACGAAAGAATTGAAGCCATCTGTATGCTAGGTGAATCTGGAATGGCAGCGACATCGTCGCAGGGACTCCGCTGCTAAAATTGCTTAGGAGCAAGGTGCGGGTTTTCGATACCGCCGCGGTTGTGTGTTCATTTGTTTCAAATCATTAAGTTCAGACTCCCAAATGATTGCTTTGGAAGGGCTTTACTTATTAATTAACATAAAATTTGTTAGAATTGATGGTTGCCTCTAAAGGCGCACAAATTGATGGTTCAATTTTCTCTGAAATTGTTTCTTATTGCAAAATCTGTGTTTGAAGGGGGGGAGGGAGGGAGAAATGAAACATGTTCGGAAAGGTTCACGTATGAGTCCTTTTTAACTAAACGAGATGGACCACTTTTAAAGTCCAGCCAAAGGTGAAGAAGGCACCGCAAGACAAAAGGGGGAGACGGTTGAGTATCTCTGAAATGAAACCGCCTGAATTGTCTTGAATGTGCAAAGGGGAAAGGGATGTTAGTAAGTGTGTTTGAAGAAAGCTGTACTCGAGGGCTTGCTATTTACACTCTGTTGATGTTTTAGGTTCCAGTGTCAGTGGCTATGATGACACCTCAAGTTATCACTCCCCAGCAAATGCAGCAGATCCTCCAGCAGCAAGTCCTAACTCCGCAGCAACTTCAGGTCCTGCTCCAGCAACAGCAGGCACTCATGCTTCAGCAGGTAACTCGTTACTTCCGCGGCTTAGTAGCTATAGGAGGACTGCCAATTCAGACACGATGCTTTTCTTCCAGAGAATGCCAGATCACCAGACATTCTCCTCTACTGAGGGGCAGGGGGAATGCTGCATCCATACTTGCCTCCTTGCTAGTTGCACCCCTCTTCATTCTTCATCATGCTGAGTAATAGGTGACTCCTCAGGTGCAGCTTGGCAAATTGCTCTCTTTTGCGTTCTAAACGAACACATTGCGGGGAGACCCCAGATTCCTGTCTTCCAAGGCCTTTCTGCCAGGGGGAATGGGATGCCTTTAAAATAGCTAGAAGATCTTGTGAAGAGTTAGAAAAAGAGAGCAGATTTGCAGTCCATTTGAAAAACTAAGAGTTGCTTTGTCCAGCATCTACCAGGAAGGATTGTTCTGCTGTAACTAGCTGGAATAAACAAGAGAGCAGAACTGTATTTTTTTCCCTGTCTTGCGGAACATCTGAGGAAGCACTGTAACGGGGGGGAAAAAAAACCTAGCAAGACTTGTGCTGCGTTTATTATTACTATTTATTACATCTATATCCCATAGAAGACGAGGCAACATACATGAGGTGCCTAGGCAGTCCCATCTCAGGCTTGCTTAACTTCAGCAAGGTTACTGCATCCTGTGGCTTTAGACCATGCCCTAGTGCTTCCCTGGGTTAATTTTTCTATGCCTTCCATGACGTTGCCATCTGCTCACTTTTACTCTCTAAGCAAGCCACCCTTTCATAGAGTCATCTAACTTTTTTAGGGCATGACTTCTAGTCTCAACTTGCAAGGGCTTGCAGGTACCTGGGGGGCAAACAAAGCTGTTATTTCTTGGTATAGCATCCAAGAAGCCAAAGAATAAACTGGGCACAATCCCTCAGAGTTCAGTAGGACCATGTGTTAGATTGTAGTAGTAGTTGCTTTTTTTAACCTGTGAAGTATTTTGTGGGTTGCTATCTGCCTTTGCCAGGTATGCTGTGAATTATTCTCAAAGCCATTTTTTTGGTGTGGTTTTCATATCCTGATGAGTTGTAGGGGGTTAATGCATTAATGGTGCAGCAATTCCAAAGTCCGTCGCAAACTGACAGGGAGTACTGTGCTTCTCACTTGTTTGCTCGTTCATTAAATGGAATCCTCGAACCCGCTAGCTGTCTGGGGAGACTGGGAAGATGGGTGGGGGTAGGGAACTCAACGCCTGTAACAAACAACACTTAGTATAGTACAATGCTATGATGATTTAGAACGCATGTGTATGTTTCAAATAGAGATTCACCAGGCTCTCCAGCAAGGGCATTTTAGCTTTGTTGTTCCAATCAAAGGTCATTCCTTGCCTTATTTTAATTAGTTTGTGTAGAAAATGGTATGTTTTTCATCAGTTCATTTTTTAGATTACTTTTCAAACGATAATGCCAAGAATAGTCAGTGTGCACTGAATTTATTGTCGAGTTTCAAACTAAAGGTCAGACCATTTCAGATAAAAGGATGCTATTTTTCAAATCACAGTTTGTGTATCACACCAAAAAGGGGACCCTGAACAGGAGATCACACTTTGTTTTGCCTAAGTCCCTCTCACTTTTTTTCTCTTCTTTGTAGCAGCAGCTTCAAGAATTCTATAAGAAACAACAGGAGCAGTTGCAGCTTCAACTTTTACAGCAACAACATGCGGGAAAACAACCTAAAGAGGTATGGGTAAGCCCCTCCCCTCTCCATTAAGTTTAAACCCACAGGTCCTGAAGGAAAATATAGTGGTTGCAAAACTGTCATTCATCTTACAAACGGTTGAATGACTGAGTTAAATGTATCAGGTCCTGGCTTTTAGATTTAGACATCAGAACTGTTTTTCTCTTTATTTTTTCCCTCCTATAACATGTTATGACACTGAACCATATCTATGTCATTATGTGAAATAAGGCTTGTGACACTTGAAATATTTTACTTGACCCATAGTGCTGTCCAAGAACTTTGTGCTTTTTCAAAAAAAAGTAGCATAATGTTGAACACATGAAGCTGCCTTATACTGAATCAGACTCTTGGTCCATCAAAGTCAGTATTGTCTGCTCAGACCAGCAGCAGCTCTCCATGGTCTCAGGCAGAGATCTTTCACATCACCTACTTGCCTAGTCCCTTTAACTGGAGATGCTGGGGATTGAACCTGGGTCCTTCTGCATGCCAAGCAGAAGCTCTACCACTGCGCCACAGCCCCTCCCATGTTAAATGTGGATTAGTTATTTAGCATAGTCTTGAGGTTGTACACACATCTTTGTTCCAATCAACTTTCATGTTGGGATACAGGATGCACATACTGGCACTGTGCATTTCTCCAACCCAATCCTGCAGCAGATTCTACGCACTTGTCTTATTTTTCAGAAGGGGTTGGTCATAGTGGCTGGACTCAGTCCTTTTTCTCTTCCCTGTCAAATGGGTGGATTGATGGCTTGTCACCTGGCTATATGCAAAAGGGCCAGACAAGACAAGGCAGGTTCACCCCAGAAATACATCTCCATTTTAAAGAGTGAGCTGCTATCCAGGAACACATTTAAACTGTACTGTGGGGGCCCAATTCTAGTCAGCACTGATGTGGGGGGAGAAGGGATCCTGCCTTCTTCCCCGTGCTGTTTTTCCAAGCCAAAACTGTGTTGGCGGTGTAATTACCCCCCCCCCCCAACTTGTGTCAGAAAAACAGCACAGAGAGCAAGGCGGGATCCCTCCTCCCTCCACACCACTATGGTCACAATCAGAATCAGGGGGCCTCAGGGCAGTTTAAAGGCGTTTTCGACTGGAAGCTCTGAAAAATAGCTGTTCGAACCCAGGTATGCCTGCCATGTGGATCAGGGCCATTGGGTGCAATTAAGAGCAAGATATATATATATGCCGAAGGGTATTTTTACACGAGACATTTTTCTTAGGTGGTAATTATCTCAGAATAGTTTTGGGGATTTCAAATTAGCCAGGAGTGGTAGTGCCAATGTATTGCACTTACCTTTCCCTCACTTGCTTACACTGCCTGAATTTAGACTTCAGTACCCGAGAAAGCATGTGCCATCTCCCCATAGAGAAAGAGGTCAGGGCTTGGCTTTGGACACTTTGATGATGCATGGGGGAAGGAAATGCCTTTAATTTGTGTTTGCTTATTCCTTTTACCTCCCACAAAAAAAGGAAAATTTGTTTAGACTGTCCAGTGAAATGTCAGATGTGAAGCAGCCATAAAATCCACATAAATAATAGGTTAAGATGGATGAATCTCTGAAGTCGCATTAACTCAGAAAAATTTAAGCACTGCTCACTTTCTCTGCATTGATGGTTACCTCTAGAGCGGTGGCTTCAAACTGTGTTCCAGGGAATCTTCCCTTTCTCTGGAAGCTTATCTGGGGCTTCTCAGAGTCAGAAATGGGTGAACAAGGATTCCAGGCAGACAGTTTGCAAGCGATTACTGATCATCCCCTGGAATGTATTCCCATGTTCTAGGATCTATTTGCACCATGCAAGGCCGTAGAGACAAGGTACCTCCACTGAAGAACCTTTGCTTCTTTCCCCTCAACTCTTTCAGTGGAGGCACAGGGCCAACGAAATTTTACGACATCCACAGGTCTGACACATGGATGCAGTTGCCTTTTTAGAGCTGAACTTGAGCCATGTAAAAATGCTGTGAGGGTCTGATCCTTGTTCCCCCCACCCCAGGTGCCTTTTCAAGTGCCGAAATGGTGCTTGAAAAGGGGCCAGGGCAGGGGACAAAATTGCCTGGTCCCACCACACCGTGGGCTTGATCAGGATCAGGCCCTTGAGACATTTTTAAATACCCCAAGTTCAGCTCTGAAATGGCAGCAGCATCCACAGGTTGGAACTGTGGATTCTGCAGCATCTGCTTTGGCCAAGAGAGAGCCGGGTTGGAAAAGCCAGCGTGGTGTAGTGGTGAAGAGTGGTGGACTCTGATTTGGAGAACCAGGTTTGATTCCCCACTCCTCCACATGAGTGGCGGAGGCTAATCTGGTGAACTGATTTGTTTCCCTCTCCTACACACGAAGCCATCTGGATGACCTTGGGCTAGTCACACTGTCATTCCCACCTACCTCACAAGGTGTCTGTTGTGGGGAGGGGGAGGGAAGGTGATTGTAAGCCGGTTTGAGTTTCCTTTAAGTGGTAGAGAAAGTCGGCATATAAAAAAACACACAACCAAAAGAGGCTCTTTTATCTAAACAGTGAAACCCACAAAACTGTATCCAGTGTCTAAAATCCATGAATAATGTCAAAAGTTTAAGGAACATGTCCTTAATTAGCAAAATCCAAGATGGATAGTTTGGCTGAAAGTTGGTTATTTTAATTTTTTTCGTGGTGTTAATAACACTTGGAAAGCTGTGGAGGAGTTCTTCTCTTCTAAAAAAGTGTTTTTGTGCATCCTATTAATTTTGAAAACCACAGGTTTGTTCGTAGAAGGGACACGGTAAAATGTGAGAAATCCTATAGCTGTAAAGGACTTCTTTACCTGGCGTATGACTGCTGTCCATTGTTAAAAACGCTATATGGTGCCCCGCTGTTGTTGAAATGGCCCTGTGTCGATGCAGTGGTTGCGCTACATTTAAAGGTGCCAAAATTGGCCCAACTAGTGCCTTAGCCACCAACACCTCTGCCCCCCTCCCTAACCCCTCCCACTCTTTTATTATACAAACCCAAATTTAAAGTAGAGTGTGGGTTTTTATAGCTGAGTTATGAAAATTGGGGGGGTTATAATGGGAAACACTGACACAAACCTTAACTGTAGCCTGCTAACGGGCGCCACTATAATAAAAAGGGAACAGATTAAAAAATGTCTAAAATGTAAATCTAAAGGACTAACAGTAATTAAAATGGAAATGGCACAGGGAGGGAAAGGCATGTAATTGTGAGATATCACTGAGCAGAATGCTCTCAGCTTTGTTTTCCTGGCTGTTTTTCTAATTCAGTAGGGCTTACTCATCAGTGGCAGTTCAATGCGCGTTAATGACTCTGGGATGCAGGCATCACTCTGGACAAAGAAATGATTATTGTGCGGTCAAAAGAAGTTCAAAGACAAGAAGGGAATTTCAGTTTTTCCCCCTTAGAGATCCACATTCAAGAGCATATAAATTAAGCCAAATGTTAAAAACCACAGTCTGAAAGCTGACTTCAAAGTCACAACTCTCTAATTAATGAACTGCGAGCTTCAGTTTGGACAAGTCCTGGTTTGATGCACCCATAAATCAACATGACAGGTCTGTTTCACAGTCTCAGACAGTGCTTGTCATTTGAGTCGCATCAGATGTAAACACGGCAGAGGGGGGGGGAAGAGGGAATATGAAGGAGGTGCAATTGATCAACAGAACTGGTAAAAACCCACTTTTGAAGCGCATTATGCATGATCACAGGAAATGGCTATAGCCTCAAGAGGCTTTCTCCTTCTGCTGTTGCTTTTTTGAATCAGATTTCTAACAACCTTCAAAAGGGAGAATAAGAATTATGGAGCTTCTCCCCTGTGGCTGCCAGGCAATAACCCCCTGTTGTTATTTTGTGCTTCTTTCTTTTCAAAGGCGTCAAATTTTAGTTTTTTAAAGATCTTTAACTCTATATTTGAAGACAAACAATAAAGGGCTGCCACTGTCATTCTTATCAGTTACCAGGGATTGTATTTTTTTTCTTTCTGTTGCCACTTCTTATTAACCTCTTATTTGGTCTATTAGACATAGTTTTGAATGCAAGCCTGCATGCTGGGAGAACATGAAAGTTCAGATGAGCTCAGAGGGCAGATAAAGAAATTTGAAGGGGAAAGTTACACAGCAGAATGAACGATAAAAGTTAACTCTTCTAAATTGCTGTTGTCAGACAGGAGAGCGTGTCTGACACAAAGATGATGGCTCAGAAAGGGGGGGGGATACTTTTTGCCTTTTAAAAAGGCAAGAAGGGAACTTGGACAATGTGATGGCATTTCAATATCTAACACAACTGATTAACTGTGGTCCCACTTCTGATGTTGCAGTATCCAAAGTTACAATGCAAACAGACTCTTTCCTGTTTTAAGATGAGGATTATATCATGATAGACGTAAAAGATCTAGGGGAGGGCCCTTTTGCTTTTTACTGGACTGACTTTCCCCCTCCTCCCCCCAATTAACCAGATGATTTTAATAGATTCCTGCTTTGAACAATGGATTTCAGACCTCTCTTCTGAAGTTAAAGAGGGTGGCATTATCAAATTGGTATTCAGCTGGGGGTGTGCATGTGTGTGTGTGTGTGTGTATAAATACCATGCATGCAGGTTTGCATGCGCTCAATCTGATCACCATATGCTGTTTTGTTACGTAGACTGGTGATGGTTTTAACCAGGTGTGAGCTTATCATTCAGATAGTTGGCAGGCCTGTATTAATTCGCTAACCCTCTCATTGTTAGTAGTTCACAGAGTTGTCCCATAATCTTAAAACAGAACAAAAGCAAGCAAGATAGCTTTGAGTTATAAACAGCACACCAAACATGGTATTTTTAAAAGTCTCCTTTCCCGTAAGTTAGATGAAGAGGAATTTTATAGCAGGGGAGAGGACATGTTTATAGTAATTCTTGTTGAAGCTGGATTTTGGATTTTTAACTCACAAAGTACTGTGTGTGGTTTGTGTATGTGAGTTTTTTTACCAAGAATTTGGTCTGTGAAAAACAAAGGTGAGAAACAGATATTGGAGTGAAACGATTCTAAGCAAAGGTAGATTTTTTTTTTAAGGACACTTTTTTCTTTTTACATTCAAAGTTGAGCTAAGTAGATTGTTTTGTTTAAAAGGCTGTTTGTCCTCCAGTAGTTATGACAATTAATGTTAGGCAGTAGGGAGTAACCCAAGAAAGGAAAACAGACCTTTGACAGCAGTTTTAGGGAGGGGATCAAAAATGCAAGTTTTATCAGGATATTTCAGCATTTTAACAACTGACTACTGACCTGACAACAGGACTGCACCGAGACCTTTTTTGTATGCATTCAATTGTGAGAAGTAAACAAACTGCCTTGTATCCTGTGTTTGGTAACTGGGTGGGGAGCGCAGTTTGGCAGCCTGCATTGCTTTTAAGTTCTTTCTTGGACAATGGGCTTGTATACTTTTTTATCCTGGCTTTTTAAACGGAGAAAGAGCTTTCATGAGCTTTTCCTGGAGGACAGCGGTGAAGACAACAGAGCAGGCATCAGTCAACTTATATAAATAAAGCTGGTCTTAAAAATATTAACTCGAAGTAAAGTGGGAAGCCACTGCCATGTCTCAGGCGAGGAGTGTTCTCGCGCTAAATCATTCCTTTTAGAGTATGATTCCCCCCCACAAGGATTAGTATCTGAGATGCCAAACAAATGGTTAAACACTGGTTTAACTATCCTTGTGAATTATTTTAATCTTATAACTTGAGAAAAAACTAAAAACAATTGGATCATTTGGGACATGCTGGTTTAAAACAGAACTGCTCCCCCTTGCCTTTTCAGCTTATTTACATGTTTGTTTTTTCTCACTGTAGATTTTGTTTTTTCAGACAGAAAATCAATTAACTTACTCAGTAGGTGCAGTAAATAGGTCTGAAATTGGTTGCTAATATGATGTTGGTGGGAGGCTTTATTTTCCAATTCCAGAAGAATAAAACCTCTTTGGCATTATAACAACAACAAAAAGAATGCTGACCATTTGGGCTATTCTTTTTCACGCGCAGGCTCTGCATTATGTTTTGCTGCAATGTAAAGCAAATAAGGATTCTGCAACTTTGAAAGCTGAATTCTGCAAGTTAAATTCAACCCAAGTAAATTCTGATGATCAAATACTCTTTAAGTAATAGATTAAATGAACATGATTAGAAGTTGTAACTGCTGACAGGAAGCACACTAATGGAAAAGTTATATTAGTAATACTGTCGGACATCCAACTATGTAGGGAGCCCTTACCAGATTGATGAAGACCCCAACTTTTTGCCACATGTGTGCAGCAGGCAGATAAGATACCATGTTAAATTGTGGAACTCCCTGCCCCAGGAAGTGGTGATGGCTGTCAACTTGGAAGGCTTTAAGAGGGGAGTGGACATGTTCATGGAGGATAGGGCTATCCATGGCTACTAGTAAAAACTGATACTAGTCATGATGCATACCTATTCTCGCCAGGATCAGAGGAGCATGCCTATTATATTAGGTGCTGTGGAACACAGGCAGGATAATCCTGCTGCAATCATCTTGTTTGTGGGCTTCCTAGAGGCACCTGGTTGGCCACTGTGTGGACAGACTGCTGGACTTGATGGGCCTTTCTTATGTTCATATGTTCTTAATGTTCATATTTGTAATGATCCTGATGAACGTGGTATGAAAACCCTCATAAACTGGCTGTCACTATTGGTTTGATGAGCATTCTGAAGAGTAGCAGAAATGTCTTGAACAAGTTTTTCCAGTGTCCTGGGGAAGAAAAAAACAAACAACCTTGTAATTCAGTGAATGTGTTTTCAAGCCACTTCTGCCATACTGTAGAATGTCTGTCTTCACTTCCTCTTGGCCTAGATCAAATAAAAGCAAACAAAAAACTGGGATCTTCATGGTAGCATTGGGCAGGGCTGTGGAGGGAGAGAGAAGTGTGAGCATATGAAATAATGATTTTTCTCTCCTCTCCCTGCCCCACGTATTAGCGTAGGAAGCATTGTTGTGCTCGGACAGGGTAGCAGGTTTACCTTTACCACCACCCCATTTCCACCAACACCAAACTTCCTTCAATGAAAGCTGGCAAACAAAAATCGCCAGCTGTTACTGTGAAAGACATTCCTTGTAGGGCCCAATACTATTAGATGCGTGCCACTTCCCTTTAGCCTAGTTTAGGAAATTATTAATGTCACAGGGCAAATGCAGGCTTTGTGGTGTTTCAGGTGACTGGTTATTGCACTCCACTTGTGACCTGGTTCTCAATTCAGATCTCCCCCCCCCCCCGCCAATGGAAATATGTCATGTACACAGGCAATCCCCTTTCCACCTATTTTTTGGGGGGTGTTATTTTGGGGGGATGTTAAAGGAACAGAACGGCATTCTTCAGGAATGCCCATTTGTTTTGTCACTGTGTGTAGAGGAGACATTCCTTGTAGGGTGTACCCAGTATAAGGATGATAAAAATCTCGAACTGCTCTCTTGAGAGGCAGGAGAACCATTGCTTCTCTTGTGTACTTATTTTTCATTCAAACTGCAAGGCACTATTTCAGATTTTTTTTTCTACCTTAGATGAGTGGAAATATATTTATTTCTTATACCTAGCTTATATTTGGGGGAGGACCTGTTTATAAAAATCAAAATGCAGTACGTTCCCCCCCCTTTCTCACCCTGTCCCCCTCCTCCTTTCCTCTCCAAAGGCTGATGTCATAGTAGGTCCTACATTTCTGTCGGCCAAGGGTTAATTTGCTTTCTGCAAATGTTAGCTACAAAAGCATTCCAGTCCTCCACCTTCATGTGATTCCTAACAGATTAGGGATATTAGATAATTTCCTTCTATTTATTTTACTACTGCGCTGTATTATCTTTCTATCATTCAGATAATTACTAAGGAAATCTACATTAACTTTTTTTTTGGCTAGCTTAAGGGATTGCTAAACACAGGCATGATGTATTGATGTTCTGCACAACCAAAGTTTTCCTCCTGTCATCTTACAAAAAAATAAAGAGATATTTATCAAAACTGCAAAAGCTTTTTTGTGGCTTTTAAAGAACAAAGCAAATAAAAGACACGATGAGCAGAACCTTAGAGGCTTCCTTAAGTGAGACCAAATTAAGAACTCTGAAGCCTCGAGTACTGTACATATTAAGCACTCGCATTCAAGTAAGATGTTGTTTGCTAAATTATGAATGTGTGTAATTAAAATCTAGTGGCTGTTTCTATGAAAGATTTACAATGTTATTTCATCGTTTGTCATGGCTAATTAACAATATTAGATGAAGTTTTTCTTCTTCAAAGGTCTGACTTTTTTCTCATTTATTTATGTCAGAAGTGATAAACAGAGTAGTTAAAAGCTTCTCGGGGTACAGCAGTGAGAAAAGCAACATGTTCTTTTACACCTCGAAGGTTCAAGGTTCAAGTCCCAATGGAATAAGGCAACTTAGTCTTCTACTAAGGGCAGATAATCAATTCCCCCCACCCCAAGTACTGAGGTGGTAAAAAAGAAGAAGTGGAATAATACAGCAGAAAGAACACTGAGTTGATTGATCGCACGACAGAGTGATACTATGAAAATGCAATAAATTAACCAATTGGAGCCTCAGTAGTTGAGACTAATAAATAAATAAGAGCATAGCATGGGATTATTTTTCATTCCAGTTAAGTGTGTATGATATAATGGGTAGGATCCAGCCTTGTTTTCAGCTAGCAAACAAAGGAACAGCAGGTCCCCTTTAACCACCCTGTCGGGTGGGTTAGACTGAGAATGTGTGACTGACTCAAGGTCATTGAGTGAGCTTCTATGGCAGAAGATGGATTAGAACCTGGATCTCTCAAATCCTACACTGTAACCACTATACCATGCTGGTTTAGGATCTCATAGGAACATGTGTTTGATATGACTAGTGTCCTGTTTAAATTGAGCCTTGTTCATCAGGATAAAAGAAAATCCGTATGGATTTTGCAGGAAAGATCCAGAAGCTAGAGTGGGAAAAGGCATCCTACTCCTACAGCTTGTTCAAGAACCAAAGCTATATAATGATATACCTACTGCGATTTTGAAACGGTGACACCCACATCCTATCACATGCTACTTTTCAAACTCTCCTCCATTTCAAAATGCAGTTGTTACACAGCCTGGGGGACTGCCATTTCAGTAAAGGAAAGCCAAAGCACACTTGGGTGCTGGAATTCATGGTTTTATTTTTGGTTGAGCCCCTTTCCTGCAAGCTCCATTTCATCGCAGTAGGGTACTTTCCATCTGATTATACCTCCATGTAGAACCCCAACTCTCCATGCAGAATGGTACACCAGCATTGTTTATTTATTCCATTTATACCCCGCCCTCCCCAGCAGCACCGGGCTCAGGACGGCTTCCAACAATTAATACAATAAACACAGAACACAAAAATGAACAGTATTTAAAACATTACAGTAAAAGCTTAAAACAAACCCCCTCATTAATAGAGATGGCGCCCGCTCTCAATGAGTGGCTCCTATGGATTGTCCTTGCCAAGGAGTTTTGCCAGATGTTAGTCAGAAGGGCCATTCACCTCCAAGGCCCACCGGCTGAAGCTTGAGGAGACACCGAGAGCCAGGGGTTGGAAGGGGAATGTGGAAATGGAAGATAAAAATAGGGAGGGTAGGAAAAGGGAAGGGGACGAGAGGACAGGAAAAGGACAAATGGGCAGGGAGGCCAGCCAATCCATATACCCGTTATCACTGTAGAGCAAGGATTAGGGAAACATAATCATCAAAGAGTAGTATGTTAGAATAAATCTCAAGCCAGTGGCAATGACTAATCTGTACATATTAGTTTGTGCCGTCCATATAAAGAGCATGCCGTCAATATAAAGAGCACTTAATTGAGTTTCGCAAATTCTAAACTGCAGTTGCTGGAAGTATTCTGTCTGTTTTGTAGTTTGGAATTAGTGTCCTAACACGTTGGCATCTTGAGCAGACCTTGATATGCAGAATTATAACATCTATTCCTGGAGAGATTCTCCTGGATCTCTCAGCATCTGTAAGATCTATGGTATTCTTCTGGACCAGCAGTCTACCTTTTGTAGTCACTTTGAGTCTTCTTAAGGGGAAAGTAATATTGAAGGATAGTTGTTCTTCACTAGAATTATTCTATAGTTTTCCTCAGGGAACAGTCTTGCCCCCTGCCTTCTCCTTATTAATATCCACTGAAAGATATTTTCTGGGTGCATGAAGTATGGTGTCAATATGCTGATGGCATCCCTCTCTGTTTCTTTTCATCAAGATTCCATGGAACAGTCGCATCCTTGAATAAGTACAAAGAAACTTCTGAAGGCTTAGACAGTGTGGGGGTTACCGCAGTATGTATTCCCAGCAATGTATTAAGAGTTTGAAAACATTATAAAAAACATCGCTTTAAAAGGGTTTTTGGATGCCACGGCTAAAATATGGTTGGAAGACATCTTCACAGCTAAAGGGGCCAAAGTGCGAACAGTATTTTTTATAACAGTTTCAAACTCCTAATACATCGGTGGGAATACATAGAAAGTGCAAGCAGTATTTTTTATAACATTTTCAAACTCTTAATACATCGCTGGGAATACATAATGCGGTAACCCCTGTCTTCGGTCTGAAATGCCTTTTTTCAGTTTTAGCTGATCTGCCAGTTGCACTGTTGAAACAGTGGAGCCTTAGCCATTGTCATGCATACCTTGGTAACATCCCCAATAAACTACTATAATGTATACAGCGTGGGTCTGCCTTTGAAAACTGTTCCGAAACTCTAGTTTATTCAAAATGCTGATAATTGCCTATTGACGTGTACAAGTAGATTCTACCAGATCTTCATGTTTTTGGGCACCATTCAAGATTTCTGACGTCTAAAGTAGCTCAGGGAGTACACTCTGTGTGAACTAGCCTTCTGATCTGCCTCTGAGATCTTTCTAAATGGTGCATTAGCATCCACTAGGAGCAAGGCCTTCTTTTTAGTCTGTAGCCTGCCAAGACTCCTGAAATCATACCCCTGGGCTTCTGCTGGTACCCAGAAAATGTGTGCAGGTGAAGTAGGGGTGTGCTATGGGGAAGGGTGAATTGTCAAATATTACCCTGTCCCTGAGTGCATGCAGCTTGCTTGTACTTGTTTAGACCATTGGTCTACCGAGGCCTGTACCATCTCCTCTGATTGACGGGGCTCTCTAGGGCCTCAGGTAGAGGTTTTTGACATCACTTGCTATCTGAGCTTTTTAAACTGGAAGTGCTGGGGATTGAACCTGGAATATTCTGCATTCAAAGCAGAGGCTCTGTTAGTAAGCCACAGTAGAAGTGCTTTCGTCTAGTGGCAAATATGGGCTCCAGGCCATAATCCCTTTAAACTAAATGTATGATCTTCTTATGATATTTACCCAAAGCTGCTTTAAAAAGAAAGAAAGCTGTGTGGGAAATGTCTGTCAATCACCATACAGTGCAGTAATCCATGAGTTTATATTCTGGCTTGATACTTGAGACCATTGAGTAGCAAGACACTAGGGCACTTTCACACATGCCAAATAATGCACTTTCAGTACTCTTTAATGATAGTTTGCAAGTGGATTTTGCCAGTTCACACAGTAAAATCCAGCTTCAAAGTGGATTGAAAGTGCATTATTGAGCATGTGTGAAATTGCCCACTAATCCATCATGGTGACTTTTTATTCCAGCTATGCCCAGCCACTCCAGTCAGGTCTCTCTTCTGGTTGAGATTGTATAGTTTTGTGAGACAGGGCAATTGCATGACTAAGGTGGGAAGGGGCAAACTAAAGAAGAAAAGAAGCTGGGGGGGGGGAAGCACCTTCTAGAGTTATTTCTAGAGAGCCAGCGTGGTGTAGTGGTTAAGAGCAGTGGACTCTAATATAGAGAACCGAGTTTGATTCCCCACTCCTCCACATGTGGCAGACTCTAATCTGGAGAACCGGGTTGGTTGCCCCACTCCTCCACATGAAGCCTACTGGGTGACCTTGGGCTAGTCTCTCAGAATTCTCTCAGAATTATCTTAGCCTCACCTACCTCACAAGGTATCTGTTGTGGGGAGAGGAAGGGAAGGAGATTTTAAGCTGGTTTGATTCTCTTTAACAGGTAGAGAAAGTCGGCATATAAAAACGAAGTCTTCTTCTATTTCCAGTCTGCACCAGTCTATAAAAAAAGGCATAATGTCTTCATGTTGGGAAACAAGCTGTGTATAAAGTGATGAGCATTAAATCATCTAAGGATAAAATATTTTGTATCATTTTCTAAAATACTAAAAAAAACATAGTTAGGAAATTTTCAGTATGTTGTCTGAGGCTGTATGAAGACTGTTGAAGTTTACAGCATGCACTTCGCTTATTAAAGCAACAAATAAGTGTTACTTGTTTTTCGAACTAATGCAATGCGAATGGATATTTTCTATATATTTTAAATTGGGCCTTTTTTTTGGTTGCTTGCCTTGATTTAAATCAGACCACCCCGACACAGGATGAGTTAGTTTAACCTTGGGGATTGCCCTGCTTTTACATTTTAAATGTTTGTTTTTAATTTTGTTTTATTACGTGTGAATGCCACACACATCCTACCTGGCTTCAGAGCCAGACCTTAGCAAGCCACTGTTGCTTGCCTGAGCCCTCTACAGTCCCTATATTGCCTTCTCCTACCTCTTCAAACCATGCAGAGTCAGGCCCTAGCTGACCACTGTTCCCTGTGGCCTTCCCTTGGCCACTGCTGATTGTGGGGAGGGCTGGGGCTCAGTAGTAGAGCATCTGCTTAGTATGCTGAAGGTCCCAGGTTCAAGCCCCGGCATCTCCAGTTAAAGGGACTAGGCAAGTAGGTGATGTGAAAGACCTCTACCTGAGACCATGGAGAGCCACTGCTGGTCAGAGTAGACAATACTGACTTCGATGGACCAAGGGTTCAGTATAAGGCAGCTTCATGTGCTCCGTAGCACCTTTGGTCCCTACAGGTCTGCTGCTGGGTCATGTTGCTTTTCAAAGCCTCTTAAAGTCATGAGCCTATGACTTTTGTGGATGACTTCTTTTCCTCTGTAATTTCCCAAAGAATATTGTTTTATTTCTCCCCCCCCCGCCCAATATCAGTGAATAGTTGCCCTTCCTTTACATGCAAGAAAATAGAAGGACAGTTGAGACTCTATTAGAGTGGGGGTACCAGATTTGCTTTCCGCTACCAATTATTCTGCCCATTGAAAAGACCCGTGCCTTAGTAGTAGACCTCATAGTTTGCATGTAGAAGATCCCAAGGTGAAATCTCCAGTTCAATTGATCTTGGGATTGAGAGAGACCTCCCTCTGTCTGAAGACATGGAGAACCACTGCTGAGCTAGATATATTTTAGCTCATACAGTGAACTTATGTGAAACTTAGTATAAGGTAATTCACAGTGGGTAGCCGTGTTAGTCTGTATTCAGTAGTAGAAAAGGGCAAGAGTCCAGTAGCACCTTAAAGACTAACAAAAATATTTTCTGGTAGGGTATGAGCTTTCGTGAGCCACATTTGTGAGGAAGTGTAGTGTATTTCACACCCCGCTTAGCCATGAAGGCCATCTTGAAATAGTAACTCTCAGTTAGCCTTACCGCAAAGGCCGCTGGTGAGAATAAGATGGGGTGGGGGGATAACCATGCCCATTGCTCTGAAAAATACCCAGTTTCAGTGCAACCTAAATTTGTCATTGGGAAGGTAGTCTTGAATTGCTGCTTTTGGACAAATGCAGTACTTGTTGTCAAGACAAACTAAAGGTAGAAATCAAACATGGCCTCAAGATTAGTAATGCTTGAATTGAAAACCAACCAGTAATTTTGGGATCTGCTATGGAACTGGGTGACCTTGGGCCAGACACACTCTCAGCCTAAACTGCCTGACTGGGTTGTTGTGAGGATAAAATGAAGGAGAAGAGAAATATATATATATATTTCATGCACAGCTTGTGATGCATGAACTTGAATGTAGCCTGCTAAGTATGCCTTGAGCTTTTAACCCTGGGGAACACAAATGCTTTTTGAGCTCCAGGTGTGATACTTGTACCCTGTTTGGCTTGGTAAGTTACCAGCTGTGCAAGCCTGCTTTATAGTAATAGGCTTTTAAGAGGTCCACTCAGTGACTTATCTCTATCCTCTGTTTAATTTATATCCTGCTGCCCGCATGCAGACCTCGATGCAGTGTAGGTAGTTCTCCCCTCTTCTCTTTTATCCTCACAACAATCCTTTGGGAGAGGTTATGCTGAGAGGAACGAATGGGCCAAAGGTCACCCAGTGAGTTTCATGGCTGAATGGAGATGCAAACTTGGGTTTCATCAGTCATGGTCTGACACTTTAAGAAGAAGAAGAAGTAGAGTTGGTTTTTGGATGCCGACTTTCTCTACCACTTAAGGAGGAGTCAAACCACCTTACAGTCACCTTCCCTTCCCCTCCCCACAACAGACACCCTGTGAGGTAGGTGGGGCTGAGAGAGTGTTACTCGCCCAAGGTCACCCAGCTGGCTTAATGTGTAGGGGAAACAAATCCAGTTCAACAGATCAGCCTCATGTGGAGGAGTGGGGAATCAAACCCGGTTCTCCAGATCAGAGTCCACCGCTCCAAACCACCGCTCTTAACCACTACACCTCTCTGGCTCCCATTTGCCACTGTACTGCACTCTTAATATTCTCCTCCTTTGATTTTATAGACAGTGTCTTTGCAGAAGAATGCTAAAAAAACATTTGTAATTACTTATAATTTCCTTTCCTTTCTTTCTTTTTTCTTTTTTTTTTGCTTTACAGCCACAGCAGCAACAGGTGACTTCGCAGCAGCTGGCCTTTCAGCAGCAGCTTTTACAGATGCAACAATTGCAGCAACAGCACCTCCTCTCTTTGCAACGCCAAGGTCTGCTAACGATTCAGCCGGGCCAGCCCACCTTGCCGTTGCAGCCTCTCGCTCAAGGTACGTTCCAAGGCAACCGCTGTGCGCCATGAATCTCCTCCAGGTTTCACAGTAAGTTGGCCATCAGTGCAAGCATCGGCAAGGTGTACAGTCTTAGGAAAACAGTTCTTGATGCCTCTCGCCATTCTGACTCATAGCTTAACAAGCCTCTTGGAGAACCAGAGCTTTGGCCCTTTTTCTCTCCCCCTACAGCACCCTGCTGAATATATTTTTTTGTTCTTAGCTTCATGAGTTCATCAGTGCATATCAATATATCTTTAATCAATACAGATAAGTGTTGCTTACGGAGTTTTTTTTTAAAGGCTAGTTAACCAGCTTCTGTTGCTTGATAAACAAGAAATTTAAAAGTCTCACTGATGTGACTTTTTAACGAAAGTTTTCATAACATCACAGCCCTGACTTGGGTAACCCAGGCTAGGTTCATCTCCACAGATCTTGAAAGCTAAGCAGGGTCAGTCCTGGTTAGTATTTGTATGGAAGTCCACTAGGATTGCCAGCCTCCAGGTGGTGGCTGCAGATCTCCCGCTAGTGCAGCTGATTTCAGGGCGACAGAGATCAGTTCACCTAGAGATAAATTACTGCTTTGTAAGGTGGACTCTGTGGCAGGGGTGTTGAACTCAATTGTTACGAGGACCAGATATGACATAAATGTCACTTGGAAGGGCCAGGCCATGCCTCGCTAGCCCAGATTGAGAGGGTGGGGGGCTAGGGGTGGCTGGCTCATGGGCCTGATAAGAGCTCTCAAGGGGCCAGGTCTGGGCCTCGGGCCTTATGTTTGACACCCCTGCTCTATGGCCTTCTACCCTGTTGAAGTCCCTTCCCTCCTCAAATCCCGCCCTCTTCAGGCTCCACCCCCAAAATCTCTAGGTATTTGAACATCTATTGCCTTGAAAACCCAACCGGGTCACCATAAGCTGGCTGCAGTTTGATGGCAGAAAACAAAAACCCTATCTTTGCCCAGTAAAAGATAGTTTTCCAAGTAACTTTTAAAAATGATTTGAATGTCGTGGCCACTGCACAGGACTTGGCTGCAAGGCTCTGCCTCTATGACTGATCTGGGTGCAAATAAGGGTCAGCAATAGAGGCAGCGAAGGTGGAAGCAAGAACAGCACTGAGGAAATGGGAGGAGGAGCAGGAGCTTACAAAGTGGGGTGGGGTGATCATGTCTTAAATAGGTATTCTAAGGAAGCACAATAGAAAGGCAGTCGTAGTAATGATGACTTGGATCAGGAGTTGTAGCACAGCTCAGTTTCCTAACAGAACAGCCTTAACTGCTTTGGAGCGGTGGACTCTGATTTGGAGAACCGGGTTTGATTCCCCACTCCTCCATATGAGTGGCAGAGGCTAATCTGGTGAATTGGATTTGTTTCCCCACTCCTGCACACGAAGCCAGTTGGGTGACCTTGGGCTAGTCACACTCTCTCAGCCCCACCCACCTCACAGGATGTCTGTTGTGGGGAGGGGAAAGGAAGATGATTGTAAGCCTGTTTGAGTCTCCCATAAGTGGTAGAGAAAGTCGGCATATAAAAATCAACTCTTCTTAACGTTATTTTTATCCCCTGCCCCACTTGTCTGGCAGAATACTGAATTCAGGCATCCCATTCCTGGCGGGAGGGGTTAAGGTGGTGGCCGGAGGTGGCACAGCCACTCCACCTCCACATCAGGCTCCAGCCCCTCTGCCAAAGCCAGAATGCTTACTTTACTTGCGAGCCCTGTGGAACCACCCCATAGAATCATAGAATCATAGAGTTGGAAGGGACCACCAGGATCATCAAGTCCAACCCCCTGCACAACGCAGGAAATTCACAACTACCTCCCCCCCACACCTAGTGACCAGAAGATGGCCAAGATGCCCTCCCTCTCATCATCTGCCTAAGGTCACAGAATCAGCATTGCTGACAGATGGCCATCTAACCTCTTCTTAAAAACCTCCAGGGAAGGAGAGCTTACCACCTCCCGAGGAAGCCTGTTCCACTGAGGAACCGCTCTAACTGTTAGAAAATTCTTCCTAATGTCAAGACGGAAACTGTTTTGATTTAATTTCAACCCGTTGGTTCTGGTCCGACCTTGGGCAACTGAAAACAACTTGGCACAATCCTCAATATGACAGTCCCTCAAGTACTTGAACATGGTTATCATATCCCCTCTCAGTCTTCTCCTCTTCAGGCTAAACATACCCAGCTCCTTCAACCTTTCCTCATAGGACTTGGTCTCCAGACCCCTCACCATCTTTGTTGCCCTCCTCTGGACACGTTCCAGCTTGTCTACATCTTTTTTAAATTGTGGTGCACAAAAGTGAACACAGTACTCTAGGTGACGTCTAACCAGAGCAGAGTAAAGCGATAACTTTACTCATAGCCCATAGCATTCCACGGGACTGCGCCACCTACAAAGGTGGCTCAACTTGCAGTAAGGGCAAAGGGGCGTTCCCATATAGCGAACAGTGCAGTAATCTAATGTGAATGTGACTACAGGAATGCTTGTTATCATGGGATATCTTTGGGCAGATTTTGCTTGGTTCGGTTGTGGTCTATTAAACGGATTGGATTGTGAGATACTTGTAGAGCTGCTCAACTAGGCACTGTACTCTTGAGCATACTATCCTGTGAGTATGCCCCACTGAAATGTGTCATTCTACTTCTCAGTAAACATAGGATCTGGGAGAGAAAGGTGGCATGGTGTAGCCCGATCTCATCTGACCTCAGAAGCTAAACAGGGTCGGTACTTGGACAGGAGACCTCCAAGGAAGACTCTGCAGAGGAAGGCTATGGCAAACCACCTCTGCTTCTCAAGCCTTGAAAGCCCTTTGCTGAGATTGCCATAAGTCAGTCGCAACTCAGTGGCATTTAGGATTAGGCACCATGTCCTTAGAGAAGCGGCTTGTTTGATCTCTGCTTTCAGAATTCTCCATCTGTAGCCCATAAATCCTCCTTTTTTAACCTTACAGAGTTGCTCTGAGGACAAACAAGATTGGGACATTTATAAGTGTAGCCCATGCAAACATGGCAGAGTAGAATTAAGTTCATAAAAACCAACCACAATGAGAGGTCTTTTCCGGCTTTCCTCTCACGCCTTCTGTAAGCACGTTACAACTCCTTATTGTATAGTAGTAATAATAATATTTATTATTTATAAGGTGCCTAATAGTTGGGTGCTATACAAAAAGTATCATTAAAAAAGATGATCCCTGCCTTCAGGCTTCCTGTCAAAAACTGAACCACTAGTGCACATTCTGTGCTGGGATTTCCAACTTGTGGGCGGGGAGGGACTGACTTCAGTGCCAGGCCTGCTTCTGTGCCTCACAACACACAAAAATAAGTGTTGCACCTACTAATGTCAGCAGCTGCTAAAGGCACATGTATAGATGCTGGCTAAAAAATTGGCAGTACTGTATGGTGGAATAACATCTTTGGAGAGAGAAGGGAACGGCACCCTTGGGCAGATGTGTACTGTTGCTCTTGGGACTTGTTTACTCTGAGAGCCAGCGTGGTGTAGTGGTTAAGAGCGGTGGACTCTGATCTGGAGAACCGGGTTTGATTCCCCGCTCGTCCTCATGAGCGGCAGAGGCTAATCTGGTGAACTAGGTTGGTTTCCCCACTCCTACACATGCAGCCAACTGGGTGACCTTGGGCTTGTCACAGCTATCTCAGCCCCACCTATCTCACAGGGTGTCTGCTGTGGGGAGAGGAAGGGAAGGTGATTGTAAGCTGGTTTGATTCTTCCTTAAGTGGTAGAGAAAGTCAGCATATAAAAAACAACTCTTCTTCTGAGGCACTTTGCTCTTTTAGGGAGATTTAACAATAGCTGTCTCCTGAGTCCTTCCTGTCTTTACGATGGGTTTATCTGTGCATAAAAACTGTCTTGGATCAATTTAGAGAGGTGGCATAAAAATATTTTAAATAAATAAATGCACTTTTTTTGTTTTCGATAAACCCTTGAGATTAACCTCAATTCAAGCTGTTTTGTTTGGCCTAGGCATGCCTTAGCGAGAAGCTGAGTCTCTACAGCGTAACGTCACTATTTTGCAGAGATGTTTTCCTCTCTCCCGCCCTTCCTAAATGCTAAATTTGAATAGTCAGCTCAAAAAGCTTCATTTAACTCAGTTGACTGATCTGGTTTAGTCAAAGCCTTAAGGCTTCCACTAGTTGTCAACACTTATAGCAAATTTGCTCCCCTGCCCTTCCTCTTTCTATATTTGTATGTGCTATGTGCGAGAACAAGGATTATGCAGCTTGCAAGCTGCAACCCATTCTGTCCCAAATAAGTCTGTTGTACAAGCAATACAGTACTCTCTCGGCCAGCCGATTGCTTTTATTGTCAAAGTGGTTGTTTAGTTGTCCCCAAGATCCCTTTTGAGACTGAGAAGGTTTGTGTTCCTTCCTCTGTCCTTTCCTTGCTCCCCTCATTATGTGGGGAAGAGTGAATGAGTGGAGTGGGATGCCCCATCTATCTGAACACGGGGTGTTCTTGGGTACTTGTTGCTTTCCCCCTGCAGTGAAGCTCAGCAGCAGAGAAAGGGGTATGACACACAGGAAGCTGCCGTATACTGAATCAGCCAGACCCTTAATATATCAAGATGACTATTGTGTCTGGCAACAGCTTTCCAAAGTCTCAGGTTAGAGGGTCTTTCTCATCATCTGCTACCTGGTTCTTTTAACTGGAGATGCCAGGGATTGAACCTAGAACCTTCTGCATGCAGAGGACAGTGGGCCAAAGAACCTTCCCATGAGATCAAGGGCTGCTGCTCGTCTTAGCAAGTATCAATCCAAAGTCCTCAATTCTTTAGAGGCATTATGAAAGAGGGGGTCATTACCTGTTCCGAAGTTCTATTGTTCTCAAGAGGAGGAGGGCCGCTGGAAATTGACTTAGCTTCTGGTTTATTATTGCTGTTGTGAAGGTTTCAAAAATTAACTTTTTTTTAAAGTACCTTGGGAACAAATTATCAGAGAAGTCGTGTAGGCTAGTGCTATTTTGTACATGTAAAATATTATAGCACAAGTTAATTATACCTTCAGATTTATTGGTAAGAAACATCACAAGCTGTTCTTACACACCCATCCACTGGACTCTGGCTTCAGCCTTTCTAATTTTTTTTCCCACAGTTCCTCTACTATTAAGTTTTCTTGGTGAGGTTCATTGTATAGTACATCAGTTAAGCTGTCCAAAAGAGGGCAATTGGGCAGTGACAAGACACGCTCATGTGTAATGTGAAAGAAATGAATGTGGTGATGCATGAAGTGTAATCTTTGCAGGAACACATCAGAGACACCAGTAGGTAATTCAACAGTCGTGGCATTGATTGATAGGCTTCAGGGTGTAGTATAACTTGGTTCTGACAACATTAGGAAGTAGCATATTTAAAGGGGGGGAGTACCCATCTAAGCACCGGATATCAGGCAAACACAAACAAATGACATTTTGCTTGGTGCCTGGCTAGCAGCAAAAAGAGTAAATAGTGATTTACCCTCCCCTGTCTTCATCTCACTTATTAGTGTCGAGTCTCTATGGGGAGAGGAGAAGAAACAAGGTAACGTGAGAATTCAGGCAGGTCAGAATACAACACATTATTTTTTTTTTAACAAAGAGATCTGATGGCTTAAAACTGATGCCATTATGAGGTTTAAATCAACTTTCTGCTTGCTTGAACATGGTCACCTGGGTACGGAGGTACAAGGACAAGAAAAGGTTGAGCTCGTCCAGTTGCCTTTGAGCCAGCGAATGTCTGGGGTTGCGAAATCGAGTTCCATGCACAGCAATCTGTCAACTGTCCCCACAACATACATTTTTTAAGCTGGTGCCTGCATTTTCTTTTATAATGAAGAAGAGGCTTCTCCTAGGAGGAAGAAATACAGCGAAGAGTTTGAGAGTGCCAGTTTGTAGTAATAACTGGCAATGAATACTTTATATTACAGACACCCTTTTCGTAACTGGCAACTGTTGTGAAGTGCATCAAGAACCTTTACTCACTAGAAATATGCATGGGTTTTTTAAAAGGGCATCCTATTAAAGCAATTGCTGCCTCGTTGTATTTTAGATGTGAAGTGATATTGGTGACTCTGACAGAAACAACCACAGTTTACATGGCTTTTTTTCCCTCCTGGTTTTAGAATGTATATATAGAATCAGTTTTTACCCTTCTATTTTAAATAACGCTTGCATATTCTCTTATGCAGAATAGCACATCTGGTTTTATAATACTCTGTGTAATCTTGCTTGCTTCTCCATTCAAATGCATTGATAATTTACACTTTACATCTGCACACCCATGGCAGAAATAAGACAAGCCCCATTTTGAAAGCAGCCTAAACAACTCGAGTTAAATATCCAGCAACAAAAACCAAGGGAGAAAATTTTGTATTTTCAGTAGGTAATAAACAAAGATGTCCTGATCCTGGTGTGACCAGAACTTGCTATCAAGCAAACATTGGTAAGATTGGCATGTTTATTGCGCTTCTTTCTATGCTTGCAGAAATAAGAGAGTTCTCCATTCACACTTCCCAAATAATTGGCGCAAACACTAATAATCATGAGCACAATTTTAGAAGCCAGAATTTTTAAAAATTCTCTGTTAAAGGGGAAAGTGCATGACTTTCAAGTTTGGGTGGATTGGGAAAGATTTTATGGTTATCCCTACTATTGAAACTCTGCCGTTAGTTAAGGATCACTGCATTCATAACCTTTCCACGCAGGTTGTTTAGTTGTCAGATACAGCATTCATTGGAGATTATGTGTTTGTTTGTTTTTTATATAAGCAAGCCTGCTTGCTAAAAATGTGCATAATACAAAATAATTTTTGCAACATGTATGTCATTTAGGTTCTTGTGATCTCATAATTGGATTCTGTTGCCTAATTGCATCTGACCTGTAATCCTAATGCCTATGCTCTGCCCCAGCTGCTATTAAATACAATTTGTCCGCCTTTTATATCAAAATTGTGGGCTTTGTTCCCATTATGTTGCACAGAGACAGCTGTCATTAACGTTAGCAGCCAATTGCTCTTCCGTATGAAGTTCAAACCAACCCTGCTGTAGGTGTTGCGACTTGTTAATTCATCCTTTGTTCTTGATATTCCGAGAGTCTATCTGCAATATTTAAAATCCCTTTCTTATCTTCCAAACTCGCAACAATCAGGCTACGCTTTTATCATTGTCTTATTAAAAGAAAAGTACAAGTGATGCATCCGGGGAGCTCATCGTGGCTAATAAGAAATAATAATAGCAAGAAGCCTTCTGTTCATGTCGGTTTGTGTCCCCCCGCCCAATAAAAATAGTGTTGACTTGTGATCTAGTATCAATATGTTATCATCAACAGACAAGTCCATTCACTATTGTTTCAACTGAGTAAACAGTGGTGAAAGGGTCAGTCATATTCACAGGTAATTGTTGGTGTGGAGACAGGCCTGTCAAGTGTGTTAGCTAAAAATACATCCCACACTGTCACTTTGCAAGGTGTGTGAAAATAATAGCTTGGTTGCAGCTAAACAGGACACCGGGTTGTGTAGTGACCTTTCTCTTTGTTTAAATTGCTTCAGAGGTTTAATTTCAGGGGACATGAAATAATTGAATATATCTAATAACTATATGCTCATATGGGATGAAATCCATCAAAATATAATTGGCATTTTGAGTTGCTTTTCCCTATAAAAGGAGAAAAGAAAGAGTTTTATGGGAAATAGGGATATTATAAGGCAATCTGATCACTTAGTGTATAAATGGAAGCTTCTTTTTAGAATATATACTAATTGCACACACTCGAAGCATTTTTGCATTTTTTTTTTTTTTAGTCAGCCCACTAGCAAAGACCAACTGTTTTTGTTAATGCTACTCTCAGGAAGGCGGGGAAGGTTATTGGTCTGTCGTGCAATAATTTACTCCTCTTTGATATGCAAACGATCCACGGTGAATATAAAAAAAATCCTATCAGACTCATTTCACAGTTCTTAACCACTTAGATTCTCTGGAGTCTATCGCCTCATTAGACCAGTGCTCTCCAAAGCTAGCATAATTAAAATCTTTAACAGTTTAGCAAAGTAAAGATGTTTGGCTGATCACGTTGAGATGATTATCTACCCATTGTATTCTAAATGACAAAAATAAATTAAATTTAGACCTTGGCATTTTTTATTATGTGTTTCAAATGAATATAATGCATACTGCCTTTATTTTAATGCCTTAAGGTTTGGTAAGACATGTCTGTCTCAGACATGGATATACATTCTGAAAATGGCGGATTCTGCCCTCTTGGGATAATGGAATACAACAGCTTGGAGCAAAGCGGTTGGATCCATTGCCCCCTGCATTTCCAGGTCTCAAAAAAACATCCATTTACTTGATTTAAAAAAATTACTGGTTTTTATTTGTTGCTGTAATATCCATACTAGCCTTTAGTGATATGATGATACATATCTGAAATGGACTCTAGTCCGCAATCACTGATGCTAGAATAAAATCGGGTTAGTCTTTACGGTGTCACAAGACTCCCACTTGTGCTTCGGTTTTATTTTGCAAAACTGTTAAAAATACCATATCAAATTAATATGGAAGCTCGTCAGAATATGATATCGGTGATCAGCCATTTTGAGCTGCCTTTAACACTATAATTTCAGTTTGGAAATGTGGTCAACTGAGCTGAGAACTTGAAAATCTCCTAAAATTGACTCTCCATTTTTTATCGTGTTAAACAACATTTTGGTGTTTTTTTTTAAAAGATTATTTTATGTTTTCATTTCACTTCGAATGGCTCATTAGCACTGATCAAGAAATGACAGTAATAATAATAGTGTTACTTGTATAGAAACTTGCAGTTTTTTTCACTAGACACATCCATCAATTAAGCAAGCAGTGCTAGAAACCAAAATTAATGAGAAAGATAGGTGTGTTAATGAAATAATCATAGTATAATCAATTTGACTGTTAAAATTCTAAAAGCATTTCATGAAGACAATGTGAATTCATAATTTACGTCTAAAAGTGATTAATAAAAACTGTATTTAATAACAAAGCTATTTGTCATCATTTACAACTTAAGCACAAAATTAGTCATATTGTGGTTCACGTTGTCATAATAACACAGATGAATAAATTTATTTTGAAGACCTTCTTTTCCTCTATAAAGAGGTTAAATTTTATTCACCTTCTTTCAGAAAAGGAAATCCCATTTATTTAGGTTTACCTTTCCTCAGACTACAGCTAGGAACAGTTTTACAATACGAATCTTATTTACAAGAAATACCTCAAGTGAAACTTCCCCTTCTTAGGGAATTGAAAGTGGCCCTATCAGTATGAAATGGGTCGTGTTAACTTTCCCCCTCAACTTGGTGCCCCTCTCCTCAGTCATGTGGTATAAAATTGTCATCTGGGATACCAAGCAGTGTAACATAAAACATGAAGTAATAGAGAAGTAATATTAAGGCCTAGATAGTATTGGTGACAAAGTAGTCTTTGAGGTCATACAGCAAGTTGTATCTTCTTAGGTTTCATCATCATTTTGTCAAATTTATTGTATCCCCATGTGCATTTCCACTGGTGCAGCGAGTGTCTGGATACTATAATATGTAGGGAGGGAAGGCCTAGGTGTTACACATGGTCCTGCTGAACTGTTCTAAGTCCGTTTCTGCTTGTGCGTCACTGGCTTCAAGCCTTTTGTGTCTGCAGACATGAGGACCAGAACCTTGTTAGTTTGTTTTTCCAAAAATTAAAGCTGTGATTATCAGTATTTTGCGTAGCTGCACTAAAGCACAGTGGGGTGTTTACATTATCTAGGTACTTTAAGTGCAGGAAAGTATTGTTGTATATAATGTTAACTGATAGGTGTTATTAGTATTGTCATGTTTCGGTTTATGTATGTGAGTACATCTGTGAAAGAGGTTATATATGCATTAGTGTTAAATTGGTCATGTTCTATTTTGAAAAAGAACCTCTGACGATGTGCTTTATTTACTGACTTCAATTTTAATTGCTGCTCGAAGACAGCCAAAATAGTAGTTAAATTTATTTAATTATCCAATCCTCTTTCAGGCATGATCCCAACTGAACTGCAGCAACTCTGGAAAGAAGTGACAGGTTCTCACACAGCAGAGGAGGCTGTAAGCAACAACCACAGCAGTTTGGATCTATCAACGACGTGTATCTCTTCCTCAGCATCTTCTAAGACCCCCTTAATAATAAACCCACATGCCTCAACCAATGGACAGCTATCAGTCCACACTCCCAAAAGAGAGAGGTACGTGCTATTTCCATTTATTTCTGTTCAAAGAAATACATTTTTTATTATGGAGTTACATGCATGAAGGCCTCCTTGGTTATTTTGCTGAGAGCCTAGCTCTCCATGTGTTAAACAGTAGGAATGGCCAAGGGAAAGAAATGGGCATGGGAGGGCTTGCTATATATGTCTGTGATAGCTTAAATCTTGGAGCTTTGACATTAATATTGCCCCAAGGTAATGATGAACATTGACTGATTGTCACCCCTTTTAAAAAAATTGCTAACATCCATTCTTTTTTGACCTTGCCCAACATGTTTTTGTCCACATAAACATTCCTGATTAATGTGTACAGATATAGCTTAATCTGTGGTCTTGGATTAACAGTGCCCCTTTTAAGTCTGTTGAAGTAAATGCCTGTGATTATGATGTGAACTGGCGTAGCATCTGTAATTTGCCATAATGTTTGACCATGTTGACCAGTTTTGGCTACTTTGTGAGATAGGTTGGAGCTTGCCAATAATTTCTTCAAGAGAGGGAGGTTGCCTCTGATTATCCCATCCTGCTGCAGACCTCCCAACTTCCCTCTCATGTTTCTCCAGGGAGGGGGGTTGACTACGTCTACATTAGCAGCATTTGGGGCTACATCAAGAGAGGGGAGGGGGAGAACTCTCAATGTGCTGACAGAAGGCTTTCAGTGGGAACCGAGCCAGGGTATAAACTAGACCGTTGACTTTTATTGTGTCTGCATAAGTTTTATGTAATCCGCACCTCCATCATTCTGCAAGCTCTCCCTTGTTACCCAGCAAGCCACATCTTCAAAGATATACTTTGTGCTTGGGTGGCTAAAATATTTTCCTTTTTTTATTTTTCTGTGTATGTCCCTCAAAAATAGTGTGACGAGCACAAAGTTGTTATGAAAGATACATGGATAAAGGATAATTTTGGTTTTTTTTAACAACAGCATTGGCTAAAAGATACTTCAGTGCTGCAGGGAATTGGAAATGGCCGTTATATTTTTGCTGCGCTTTCTCTGTTCTTCTACAGAAAATAAACAATTAGAAGCTTAAGCTAGAGTTCCATGTGTTTGTTTTTGATGCCATTTTCAGTAATTATATATTTCAGCATTTGCCAGTTCATGTTCTGATATGCAAAATGCACGGGTGATGGTTGAATTATACATCCTAACCTTCCTATATTTTGCGTCTATATTCCTTAAAGACATAAGAGGTATCCACTGGATCAGAATAATGGTCAATCTTGCCCAGTATGCTGCTTCACTCAGTGGCCAACCAGTTGCCATGGAGGGCCAACAAATGGGGCATCGTGTCTGAGGCCTTCCTTGATGCTGCTGCCTAGCACTGGTATTGAGAGGTCTATTACCTTGGAACATGTAGGTTACCTTCAGTCATCATGGCTAGTAGCCACTGA
Organism: Euleptes europaea; assembly: GCF_029931775.1. Taxonomy (NCBI): domain Eukaryota; kingdom Metazoa; phylum Chordata; class Lepidosauria; order Squamata; family Sphaerodactylidae; genus Euleptes; species Euleptes europaea. The sequence continues at coordinate 41,943,345 of NC_079312.1, read as the reverse complement.
TAGACCTGTCCTCCAGATATGGTATTCTTGCTAGTGGCCATCACTATATCCGTTAGCAGTGACATAAAAGGTCAATGTAGATTTAAAGTGTATTTTGTGAGTATCACTTAGAAATAAATTCCCAGCACCATAAAAATGGTGCATCGCTGGCTGAGTCTCTACTGCTTGTCTTGTTACCTCCTCCTCCTTAGTACAAAATCTGGCCTTAATATTGGGATTGATATAATATCTCCCTACTTCTTTTGACTGAACTGTGATTTTTCTTGGTTGTTGTGACGGGTTGGGGGGAAGCAGTGTTTGCAAGGACTTCTAGGTATGTCCCTTTCTAGGTTTGAGAATGTATAAACATTCTTAATTTCCTCCAAGTTCTAGAAATGTCTTGTCATGGAGCCCGGAGTGAGGTGGAGGTCTGCTTTCAGAAAGTGTGACTGTAAGAAGCTTTGTTGGTTTGTATAGAGCTTGCTCTCCAGCCCTTTGGAATTAAGGCAGCAATCTTTCAGAGCAGGTCAGCGAGCACACATTTATGCTTCTGTGCTGAGAAGGATCTCCTTGAAACCCTATAGTCTAAAAAATAGGAAGGGGATTAATTTGCTTATTACTTCCACATGCTGATAATGGTGTTTTCCCCCCTTTTCCTGGCCATAGTGTTTCCTAGTCAAGTGATTTGAAAGAATGTTGGTAAGACAAGTACATAAGCACATCTTGTGTCTTTCTTATAGTAAGAAAACAAAGCTGTCATGTATAGATGTAAAATACATAAGAATGTTCTTAAAAATTGAGACATTATCATATATAGTGTCTGTTACTTACGCTGGGAGGACTTGGTCCTGGTTTTTGTTGGTGTACATTTGTGCATGTCTGTCAAATGAAATATGTTTGTTGTAGCACCAGAAGACAGGGTTTCTGTGGAGGATGAGATGTACTAAAAACTGCCATGGCTTCTTCCAAGATACAACAGAAAGACTGAATTTATGATTTTGGCTGTGTGTGTGTGTTACTCTTCTAGGCCTTCCTTTTACAGACATCTCTATCCTACATTGGGCTGTTTTGCTTGTGACGTATCTGGTATATTTTAAATCTGTATTACGTGAGAGCAGGTTTGGTGTTGGTGTAGTGGTTAGGGCATTGGACTAAGATTTGGGAGACCTGGGTTGAAATACCCACACTGCCATAAAAGCTCACTGTGTGGCACTGGGCAAGTCACACACTCTCAGACTAATATACCCCACAGGGTTGTTGTAAGGATAAATTGAGAAAGGGAGAACCATGTGCATGCTTTTTTAAATTCCTTGGCGGAAACCACCAGTGGTTTCTTACTGGGTAAGCAGAATTCTAGGGTGCATTCTTTGATGGGTTAGAAAGTGGTCCCAAGAGTGGTGCCCATGGGCGCCATGGCTGCCATTTACACATTTCTTGATGTCCACCCAATGTTTTTAGAAAGTGGGCAGGGCCAAGTGGGCCTTTTTGAGTTTCTGACCTTTATGATTTAATGCTGAGTGTAGCAAATAGCTGAGTGATATTCTAAAATCAGTGAGATTTCCTTCTGACTGAACTCAGGAGGTAAGCACAATTAAACTTCTTAATGCTCCTAACTGGAATTTCTACTGAAGTCATCAGATCTTTCCCATTTGAGTATATTTTTCTAATTCAGGTGGAAGTTGATAGTATCACTACATCACATGTTGGTCACTTTTCAATAATCATTTATGTTCCTGTCAAAATCTTGCCAAAATCTCTCTCTTACTGTACGTGTCACATAGGCTCTCACTAGCCCTTGAGCTCCAACTGTTGTTGTCACTACAAGACATGGTGCAGACTGAAGAGGTCTGGGATAATGAGAGAAGTTCTCACCTGAAGCAGAGAAGAAACCATGAAAATCATTCTTTTTTCGCTTTTCTATTTGCATAAGTGAGTTAGATGCCTATGAAATGAAGACAGAGACTGCCAGAGAAGGGTTTCTTAGCTAGCTCAATATGTATACCTGTTTTGTGTATATGCAAGAAAATATTTTAAAACAATATATTGTTTTTTAAAAGGCATGCAGCTAAAACAGAGCTTCTCTCTGAAATGCTGAACACCTGCTCTCAGAGTTATGCATAACCTCACTCTGTTACATTTTGTGGTTGGCTCCGCCTCCTGTGGCAGCCGTTTTGTGGTTTGTACCTATCACCCTCTGTCAGGCTCAAAAAAGGATGGGGTTGACTGGGATAAGACCTTATTGTTAGATTTTAATATCACCCTTTCTACCAGGAGCTCAAGGTAACATCTGAGATCTTCACTACATATTCAAGCCATACCCACATCCTCACAGCAACCCCCTTAAAATAGATGTGGCTAAGAGATAATAACTATCAACTTAGCACCCAGTGACCTCCTTTAGGAGTGGTGCATATGTGCTAGAAGAACTTTCTAGTAACTGTGTTTCAACAGATGGCTGTATTTTGGTCGTTTCTTACTGATCAGCCTGATTAACCTAGTGTATTTGTCTTCCTCCAGAACATGCATACCTTCTCGCTGCCGTTCTGGTAAAAATGTTTGACAGTTGCTCCCTACTGCAGCCATCTCACCAGCAAGGAGAGTAGCATGACTGAGGTTTTGAATGTTCTGTTAGAAAAATGCACCAACAGGCATTATTAGTTGAGCAGCAAGGGAAGTGAGAAAGAGGCCAGATTGCTTAATCCCTTCTTCCTATGGTTCATCATCCTAGTTTGTTTGCCCTCTGTTACAGAGGGCCAGCATGGCCAGAGGGCCATATTTTGAAGGGATTGGGTTGTGATCTCTAGCTTGGATTGAAGCCTATCATGGCATCGTAGATGGAGGGATTTCTTATTATTCCTCCCATGTCACATCCCATGCTGTTCTCAAGGGTTCCCTGGCCCTTTGGTGGCTTTTCGGAGGTTCCAACCAGAAAGTGGGAAAGCCATATTGTGCTCCTGGTTTGTTGGATCCAGCCACTATTTTTATGGGTGGAAGAGAAAGGTGATTTGTATGTTATTCTGCTTTGGAATGGGAAGTTAGCCTCATGTTTATCTCAGTAGATCTGTGCAAATTTCCATGATTGTAGTGGAATTTGTCTGTGGAAAACTGCAGTGTAAGCATTGATGTTTTCTTGGATTTGCTTTTAATGGGCACTTCCTCATCTTGATGGCTTCTGGCTTGCATCTGTCATATTGTAAAAGGTGAATCTTATTTTCAGGGATTCAAAGGATCCATAGATGTTCAGTTTAGAACCTCGTAGAATTGCATTTATTCATTTGAAAGCGGAAACTTCTTACGCGACTTATAAAAGCAAGGTTAAAATACTGCCTCTTGAATTATTCCTTTTCAAATCTATATATAGTAAATGTTGGTCCTTTGCAGGTTTAGATGCACTTTAGTGTGGCGGGCTTTAAAAAGCATTTGCTTAGGAAGAAAACTGTGGCACAATTCTCTATTGTATTGAGCTGGAACAGAAAATACAGCATAGCCTCTCATGAAACTAATAAATATACACTGTCTTTTATTATACTGTCATTATAGTATAGCTAGAACGATGCTTAAAATTCCTCTTCAGATCCATCAAAATATAAAAAGGTAGGTGTCTCAGAGTGAAGAGGGCATTTGCTGCGGGTTCCTTCTCTTTGGTGTATTTGAAGTTTGGCACCATCCATTTGCAGCCGAGTGCGATTGAATTACCTCTTTGTCCATAAGAAGAGGAGGAGAGTAATGCATAGAAGAATGCTGACGGAGGCACTTAAGGTTTCTGTTTGCTGTCTTGTCGGGCAATGTGGTGCCTGCCTCGATGTCATATGACACATAAAACTCTAGTTGTTTAGATGCTTCTCACTAGCTTTCTTTTTGGAAAGGAAAGCCTTTGCCTAAGTTCCTTCACGTTCAGAGCAACTCATGAGCAGAACAAAGGAAAAATGAATTAAGCCACGGGATGCTGTATATTTGAAGCAAATGAAACAATTCCATAGGGCAGCAAGCTTTTTAAAAATTTGGGGAGTTTTCTTTGGAATGAAAGACGAAAATAGCCTAAAATTTATTTTCTCCTAATATTCTGTTTGCCGCATTTTGTACCAGTTGAAGCTTCCAGCAGTTTTCCAGGGCAGCCCCATGTAACTGCCCTGTGGCAATCCAGTCTAGATACAACCAGGGCATGCACCACAGTGGCAAGATCTTTTTTTTTTCCCCCAGAAAGGGCTGCAGCCATCTGAAACTGGTGAAAGGCACCCATGGTCACTGCTACCTTTTTGTCCAAAAGGAGACCCGGGTCATTGTACATGGTTCACTAGAGTAACATCGCCAAAGATGGGTCCCTTCCTGGGGAGCGTGCGTTCTAAATTTTGCCAGTGAAAATCAACAAAGTGCGGGGTGATGAGGGAGAAATACTTGGTTGTAAATCGTACCACATCTGAACCTGTTCGGGGAAAATAAGCATTAAAAATCCAACAACTTGGAAGACAGCAGATTTGGAGATTGTAGCAAAGATACAAATGCTGTTTCAATGGCAATAGGCCACAATGTCCGTCTGGGTGAAGCTCATGAGCTGGGTCTTTGGAAACAGAGAGAACTGCGCTGAGGCCTTCCTCAAGGATAAAAGGATGCTTTGAGAAGACTCTCAAAAGGACGTAGTCTGAACTAGTGTTGTGTTCTACTGGATGACCTTGGGCTAGTCACTCTCTTTTAGCCTAGCATACCTCACAGTGTTATGGGGATAAAAATATAGGATGAAAGAAGGATGTACACCACCCCGAGCTGTTTGGCGGAAAGGCAGGACAAAAATGTCATAGATAGTACAGTGCTGAGGTATAGCTCTGTATCTCCTTGGCGTTCCAGTCCACATAAGTGGTAGCTAAACTGGGCCTGTACAATGACCTCATCTGTCCCAGTCAGTTCAAGGCAACAAGAGTTTGATTGAACAAATGTAACAGAGGTTTAGGTGTGCCAATGAACCAGCTGAGGCTCAAAGCCAGTGGTGTTGGTTGAATGGAAGAAAGCTACTGGAGAAGTTGGAAAAGATGACATCTATACTCAGTTGAAAGAACGTTGGCTGTCATTTGTTATATTGCTCTGCTTTTTATATTCTTTGATTGCAGAGTAGTGGCTGGATGTTGAACAGAGCAGGTGAAGCCAACTGTAGACCTTTTTTTTCCCCAGGGTAGAGTTGAGTGACAAGTATATGATCGCTGATTTGAGCACCGGCTACCCAGTTTCATTTGTCACAATGAAGGTAAATTATTGTGATGTTCAGTGTAATAGGACTATACCTCGAGCTCTTAGGGAGGTAAAAATTTGCTTCATAGTTGAACTGCTGCTTATTAAACAGAATGCGATATTTGCTTTGTATATGTTTGACAAGTTTTTTTTGTAACTTCAAATCATTTTTTTTTTTTACTAACACGAGTAGCAAAATGTCAAATATAATTACTTCTAAGAAGGGTTGTGTGTGTTGTGTGGGTTTTGACTTGCAAATAATCATGTTTAGGGTGTTAGAGAGCTCATTGCTTTGAGTTTGGGCAGGGGGGAATGAAGGGTTGAAAGTTTTTATATGGGTTTGGTTAAATGTCACATTACTGTTAATAGTGTCCTCTGGCATGTGGTGTTAGCATAATGTCTAAATATCTTTATTTATTTATTTAAATTTTTACCTCACCCTCAATCCCCAGCTAAAGCTGGGCTCAGGGCAGTTAACAATAGAGTACTCGATACAGCAAGACACAATAAAGTCATAAAATATATAATCAATAGACTAAAACAATCTAAACAATCCCCCCAAAATTCATCGATTATGGTTACAATTACAGCAGATGGCGCTCAAGCTCGGAGCATAGTAACCACTGTGAGGCCTGATGGAATACTCAGGGCCCCTGCCATATTAGTTTATGGCATTCAAAAGAAAGACAGGGAGGAGGCCAGAACTGATGTAAACCATAGCTGTCCTCAACTATAGACCTAGAGGAACATCTCCATTTTACAGGCCCTGTGGAACTCTTTAAGATCCTGCAGGGCCCTGGTCTCAGTAGAAAAGGAGTTCCACCAGGCCGGGACCAGGGCAGAGACTAGTCGCTGACAGCTGGACACTCCTTGGGCCGAGGCCGACCAGCAAGTTGTTATTAGCAGAGTGTAATGCTCCCTGGGGGGCGTACCAGGAGAGGCGTTCCCCCAGATACAATGGTCCCAGGTTGTATGAGGCTTTAAGGGTCAAAACCAACACCTTGAACCTGATCCAGTGCTCCACCTGGAGCTAGTGCAGTTGATGTAGCACTGGCTGGATATGGGCCCTCAGTAGGATCCTCGCTGCAGCATTTTGTACCAGCTGGAGTTTCTGGGGCAGTTTTGAGGGCAGCCCTACATAAAGTGAGTTAATCCAGCCTGGAGGTGACCGTCACATGGATATATCAAGGATCACACCCAGACTCTTCACAGTGGTTGAAGGTGTTAATTGCACACCATCAAGAGCCGGGAGCTGGCACCCTACCCCAAAGGCTTTGTAAGGATCCAGATTACCCTTATTTCATCATCTTCCAGAGGTCCCTCCTTGGATTTCTTTATTCTGTGTGCAATGGAATCTCTAAAAAGCTAGGCTGCTGGAAGTGGTCCTCAAATATTTGGTGATTTGGAATGTGATATTGATGGGAATACCATGAACAGGGTGGTCAACGCTAACCTGATCTTGTCAGATCTCAGAAGCTAAGCAGGGTTGTCCCTGGTTAGTACTTGAATGGGAGACCACCAAGAAAGTCTAGGGTCCGTTCACAGAGGCAGGCAATAGCAAACCTCCTCTGTTAGTCTCTTGCCTTGAACACCCTTACTGGGTTGCCATAAGTTCGCTGCGACTTGACTGCACTTTTCACACACATTGATGGAAATATAGTGACATGTGCACTGATCAGATTTGGATACTACTTCTTATCCACTTAGCACCCAGAACAATGGTTTGCCTTGATGTTAAACAATCTTTGTTTACAGATCCAAAAGTACAGGGTGCACCCACTGTTGACTAATGTTTTGCACTCTCCCCTCTCTCTGTCCCCCATATCTGTCCTACAAGTTGTTTGCTTCTGTCTGGTACATTTTTACTGTCTTTGTGTCTAGTTGTTACTATCTTTTTTTACTATTCCTGTGTTTACTATCTTTGTGTCGAGTTTACTCCTTCTGATGTGCCCATATCAGAAGGACATTCAGTGTGGATATAAATTGGGATAGTCTGGGACAGGCGGACTTCTTAATGGGGCATATGCATTTGATGATATAGTTTCATTCCAGTCAACTTTAAAGATTAGAGCATTTTAACCACTCTATGAGGAGCGGTTAAAACACTTCGGGCTGTTTAGCTTGGAAAGAAGGTAGTTAAGGGGAGACATGATAGAGGTCTATAAAATTATACATGGTATGGAGAGAGTGGACAGGGAGAAGCTTTTCTCCCCCTCTCATAATACTAGAATGCAGGGTCATCTGCTGAAGCTGGAGGGTGAGAGATTCAAAACAGATAAAAGGAAGTATTTCTTCACACAACGCATAGTTACATTGTAGAACTCCCTGCCCCAGGATGTGGGATGGCTGCCAACTTGAAAGGCTTTAAGAGGGGAGTGGACATGTTCATGGAGAATAGGGCTATCCATGGCTACTAGTCAAAATGGATAGTAGACATGATGGATATTTATTATCTCCAGGATCAGAGGAGCATGCCTGTTATATTAGGTGCTGAGGAACACAGGCAGGACAATGCTGCTGCAGTCACCTTGTTTGTGGGTTTCCTAGAGGCACCTGGTTGGCCACTGTGTGAACAGACTGCTGGACTTGATGGGCCTTGGTCTGATACAGCATGGTTTTTCTTATGTTTAACAAGAATTGTGTATGTCTGTGTTTTGATAGGTGCCTGCTTAGAATTTTACTTATTTATTTATTATATTTATATCCTGCCCTCCCCTTGGCTAGCAGGGCTCAGAGCGACTAATGTATATACTCGAGTATAAGCCGAGTTTTTTTAGCCATGATTTTTGGCTTAAAAAACTCACCTCGGCTTATACTCGGGTCAATGCGGTAAATCACCTGCCGGGCCCTCTCCCAGCACTCTCCCGCCGGCCAGCTGATGGGTGGGCTGTCCAGCCTTCTCCCCCACCCCACCCGATCGCGCCTTCGCGGCGGCGGCGGTTTCTCTCCCCCCCCCCCCGATCCAGCCTTCTGGGTGGCGGCGGTTTCTCCCCCACACACCTCACCCGGGCTGGTCCTCCCGCTTGGCAGCTGACCCTGCAGGGCCTCCTGCGCGCAGGGAGGGGGCCGCCACCGCCTGCCTGCGCGCCTGGAGCCCGGTCAGGTAAGCGTGCGGGGGGGGAGGGGGTGCATTTCCCTCTCAGCTTATATGTGGGTGCCTAATTTTTCCCCATTTTGGGGGTGAAATTAGGCACCTCGGCTTATACTCGGGTCGGCTTATACCCGAGTATATACGGTAAGTAAGCATCTTTAGCATCAACTTTTACATGGGGACTGTTGTGATTTACTTATAAACCTGCATAATTTCCCAGAGTTGACAAATACAAATTATAATGTTAGAAGGAGGAGGAATGTGCAAGATTTTTTTTTTAATGACAGGCTCTGTCCATGTGGGGACGCAACATTTGGTTCATGCAATATTTGTCTGCAGTTTTGAAGTAGATAAATTTTGTCATCTCCAAACTGGAGAAGTTTTAAACAGACTGTTTATGCATGTTAATTCTTGTAAATATTTTTTTAATGTACTGTACCATTAGGGTTTCATAAGCACCAGAACAGGTCTATGCATCAAAGAGCTTACCCTCAACGCATTCAGGGTGGGGAGACAAAAGAGGAGAGGGAAAGGAAGAGTACCATGGGACAGATTTGCACAAAACCCCATGAGTTTAAGGTCTTTGTCTCATTTGGGGTCGAGAAGAAGATAAGGCAGCCTTCATAGCACTTTTGGGTTTTCCGGAGCAATTTGAAGCGAGGGTCTCTCATGTTTTCAGAGCAGGTGATGTGGGTCAAATAGCAGACGGTGTGTCTCAACTTGCATTAAAAGTGCTACTGTTTTAATAATCTGTGACAGAAAGCGTTGAGGTTTTTCCCAGGGAAGCAATATAACTGCAGCTAGAAATAACGTGTTAATGCTTGCAGCCTCCCCCCTTTTCAAATTTGTTTTGTTTTGCCTTCCGATGTGTCTTGCATTCTCTTTTTTGTTCCACTTTGCACCCGGGTTTTGTAAATAGCTGTGGTCGCAGCGGCAGCTCTGGGCCTTGGTGCACGGCAATCTGTTAAGGAGATAAATAATCTGCTTTGGCATGACACTCCTACTCTCCTCTTTAATTTGTCTTACACAAGGAAAATTATAATTAAATCATTCAGGGTAAACCCTTGAGTACAGAGAGGGGAGAAAAACACACACACTTTGGTAAAGACTGCCAGTAGAGACCAACTTCCCTGTTGTGCTGAGTGGAGACATTTATCAATATTCAACACTATTAAAAGGAGAACATTTTTGTGCAATTTGTGAGGCGGATGCCAAAGCTCAAATCAAGGCTTGTTAAGCTCCTTTTCCCTGTTCAGCGGTGGGCAATTCAGCGTTGTTAGCATTCTGCTCTGACAGTGTGTTTTCCATGCTTGGATTTTGCTCAGACAATTTAATAATGTTTGTTGTGCTGATTATATACATGCATGTAAACTCACTCAATGTAATAAATGTACCTCAGTCATTTCTGCCCTAAGGGAAATGTTTAGCTTAGCATTCACTAAGAATAAGCAAAAGTGAGATCAGCCACTAGCATGCAAATCTCAGCATTTGGTTCTCTTGGACAGAAACTCAGCAGAAAGTAGTAAATTATACAAAAGCAGTGCAGCATTTTTTTTTTTAAATTTATTTCAGAATGTACATCTGGCTTTATGAAGTCTTCCTTCCAGAATGGCTAACAATATGCATAAGTTAAAGTGCAACAGACCTGCAACAAAACCATATTAGTTGTTGCACTGAGGCAGCCAAAATACACAAAATTCTCCTCAATGTAGGTATACCAGATCTTTTGGCCCCTTAGTTGAAAGGCCCAGTTAGACAGGCTTATAGAAATAACAGAAGGGAGAGGGCATAGTCAACTTTCTCCTGCAAACTCTGATAGGGCTACCAACAGTGAAGAAACTGGTCTTCACCTCACCCATGCCAAACCTACTTGGCTGAAGAGTTTCTCTGCTCAATTCCTTTTTAATGCATTGTGGATGAAAGATCGCCTCAGTTTTCTCTCTTCTTCTAAAGCAATAAAGGAACAGGTTTGGGGGAGGGGGGAAGGGTTGTCTCTGCCATTCTGAATAAAAGGTCCAACTGGACCGTTGCAGGATCCCGAGCAAAGGAGGTTGAAAGTTATGGTTTCCTCAGAACCAAGTATTTCCCTCCTGAGAGAATATAGGGATGGGTGCCGTGAACAGTTCTAGTGAGGAGGCTTCAGTGTTGGATTATACACACACACAAACGCACACACACAAACCCACCCCAAAACAAAATCTTAGTATACTTTTTAGTTGTGTCAGAGGAGGACAGGGAGCTGTTTCTATTGACAGCAGAGGATAGGACTTGCATTGTGTAAAATGCCCTTTGGCTATTGCTATATGTCCTTTTCATCAACATTAAATAAATTGGTGTTCTTACTGGCCAATAGGTTTCTTGTTCTGAGTTTTTTTGAGTTTTGCAGCCACATCTTATGTCCACCAGGGTGGCCATTCATTCTTACTTTTTCGAGGAATATAGAAAGTTTTTAAAATCAGATAATGTTTTATTTTAGAGTATCTCTCACACGCACTCTTTTCCTCTAGCCTACCTTTGAGCATGGCAATTGGATCTCTGACGAACTCCAGCAAATCTGGTATACCCGGCGTCTTCCTCATTGATCCATGTTGAAGATGTTTAAGCTTTCCAGTGTGTTACGATGTTAAATCCTGCAAAATTGTTCCATTTCATTTCCCCCCACCCCCATTACATCCCCAAGTGATGTTCAGCTAACCAGCCTGTAATTGCTTGTTACATCACATGGCCATTCTTTGGATAAGGGCCTTTAGGTTTGTCACTTTCTGGTTGTCAGGAATTTGACCTGACACTTGAGAAGTTCTGAATTGGAATGGTTCACTGGTTTCAGGTCAGATGTAATAATGATCAGTTATGCACTTTTGTGTATTAAAGTCGCATATCCGAAGGCACTTTAAATAGATTGGGTGTATCATGGCAGACGTTGAACAGATTTTCTCTCTCCAAATTTTAGCATATGTATTGTTTTATACCTCCATCTGACCAACAGATATCTAAGTGTTCTGTATCTTGCCACCCTCTTCCTGCCAGTAGAATTCTTACATGAGTCTTTAATATCACTTCAGAGTGTTTTTGCATACCAGTTGTTGATGACTTTCTGCTGATATGCACGCATAAGTGTATGTTGATTCTACAACCAAAGCTGTAAACAAGCATTGCTGTCAAAATGCTTTGAGCCTAATTAAATCAAGTCCCCTTCCGTTACTGAATTTCCTGTTCACAATCTAGCCAAAGTTAAGCACTTTTAAGCCTTATTAATTTCATTTGGGAAAATGTAAGCATATGCTTTACTCTCTCGGTGAAAGTCCAGTAGCACCTTAAAGACTAACAAAAATATTTTCTGGCAGGGTATGAGCTTTCATGAGCCACAGCTCACTTCTTCAGAAAGCTCATACCGTGCCAGAAAATATTTTTGTTAGTCTTTAAGGTGCTACTGGACTCTTGCTCTTTTCTACTACTGCAGACAGACTAACACGGCTACCAACTGTGAATTATCTCTCGGTGAAATTAGTGTGCTCTCAAATGCTTAATTATGGCTGAGTTGTGAAAAGGAGCTCACACAATTCTAAAAGTATGGGAATTAATATTTCTCCCATCTTTCTTTATAAGCATCTGATTTTTTCCCTTCATTGGCTGTGTCAGAGATATTAACTGTTCCAAAAGAGCAGGGCAGCCAAAAAAACAGACTAACCTCTGAATCTGGATTGAAGATCACTAATAACCATTGGACAAATGTCAGGAAATAGAGGAAGTAGTTTAAGTGATATCCATGAGGCTATTTACTCTTCTAAGGATGAATCATTTAGCTTGGTAGAGGCTATATTGCATTACACTTTCTCTGTTAGGGTACAATCCTGATCCTAAGCCTTCCATTTGGTTTTAACAGAGCATTGTTTGTTATAGCCCTAACCTCGAAGATGCGGACTACCAAGCAACGGACCATTTATAAGCAAAGTAAACATGATCCATTGTGCCAAAGTTTAATATAGAAATTGGATTTTAGGTGGCAGCCTGCCCCCGAGATTAAAGGCCACCATTTGTCTTAGGTGTAGTGCTAGTTTTATAACTATTTTCTTTTCTTCAGTTTATTATAGTTTTCGTTTTGTTGACCCCGTTTATGTCTGAGAATGATACAAAGTTCTCTCTTTGGTTTGATCTGAAAAGTTGTGCTAGTAACCTTTCACTCATTTCCTTCATTCTCACCCGAATGCTAGTAATGTGTAATAAATAGCGAAAAAGTATAAAATGAAGTCTTATTAATTTTTTAGGAGGTTTGTTTGTCTGCTACTCGCGCATAATAATACATGCCTCACTGATTAGGTGTAAGCTTCCATTTAGTTGTGTGGCGTAAAGGTTTTAATAATAGCCTAACGCACACATTGCCATACTTCCTTGAATGCTTACGAGCAAAATTGTTTACTCTGGACAGCAGCTGAAAGGTGTCGTGTCCACTGTCACATTTTATCCCAGGCAAAATGAATTTATCCAAAGGCATCTGGAATAAGGAAAGCAAAACCGTGCATCATAAAGGGTTTTCTCATTAGAGCAGAAAGAAAAAAAGCCCCCAAAAGGAAGAAACACTTTTACTTGTTTGATGTTTGTTTCTGGCTGCGAAAAACAAAGGAGAGAACCATTCCTTTAGGAAAGTGTCTTAGAAACAAGGGAGGTTTTGTTTGTTAAACAAAAAAAATTAAGCATAAATTGTGTGTGTGTGTGTGTGTGTATTCACATGTGTGTTGAAAGCTAATGTTCTGATGGCTCCCTGAAATGCCATTTCAAATCCAGAGCACAATTTTCCACAGCACAGGTGGTACTAATATAGGACAGTCCCCTAGGCACTTGTCGCCAAGAGTTGTACAGCTTGTTCGGTGTCTGCGTCCATATGGCAGTCTGTCCCATTCACAGAAAGACATTGTAGCCGTGCCTGTGGGTGCTGTGGTCAATGTAGTGTGAAAAGTGGATTTTTAACTCTCAGCAGCCTATACTGCGCACTGTGTTTTATTGCACACTCCAGGTTGTGTGCAATTTTTAAATCACCAGGCAAACGCCTGAATGTTGCTGGTACTTTCTTTTATGTCTTAAAATTGTTTTTCTTCTATGTGTGTACATGTGTGTGTTCTTTGTAGTGTTTAAATTGGCAGGCAGGGTAATTTTATATTTGCGGTCCAGCGCATGGTTATCTGGAACTTTGGTCTTCAAAGGAACCTCTGGTTATTTATGGGCAAACTACACATGACGGGGGGCAGCAGTATACATTGTTCACATGACATGGTGGTGTGTAAAGCAGAGGGTGGGTAAAGCCTAATTTTTGCAAGAAAAGAGGAACACAAGCGAAGGGGAAGAGGATCTAGCTACCTCCCTGTGTTCTGTCACTTTCAGTCATCTTGCTAACATCTCATCTTCAATACTGGAAGCAAACTGGATGAGGGAGGCGAATGGGTGAAGTTGCCGGAGCTTAGGTGAGGGAGGAGGCAGGGAGGGAGGCCACACTTTTTTGTTGCAAAAATTATACGCACCCCTGTTTTTATATATGACGGGAGCGGACAAGTGATCAAAGCATAGCACTTCCCACCCAGTCTCATTTGTTCCTTATTCTGTGACTGAATTCCTCTTAAAGCCCAACAATAGCCAGAAAGTAATGATGCTTTGATACATTCCTGAAGCTTCAGACTTTACTTAGTTTTACCCAGATGGTTCTCACGTACAACTTCCTGTGAAACCCTAAGTAGCATTGCATTCTTTTAAATCCATGGGCTTAAAAGGATGTAAATCTGCTTCGAACGGCATTGTTAGCAGCCAGAATTGAGGAAGTCAGGGTAACAGGGAATGGGAGTCCTATAACCATGGATTTGAGACCATGGTTAACCAACAACTACCGTTTCTTCAAGCAGCAGTTTATAAAAGTAGTTTCAACTGAACTTTGTGGGACAGTAGATAACTTCTGGGGTTAGAGAGAGAAAATGCCTATGACCAACGTGAACTTCTTTTTGAGAACAAGGGAGAAACATTCGCATTTTGCTTCTTTTCCAGCCTTAAGCTCAACCGTGAGCTTGACAAACCTCTAGAAAGTGTCTTATTATTCCGTGAGGAAACACTTTGTGGGTGGGGCATGGGTCCAACTGAGGACTAAAGGGAAAAGTACTCAAGAGGGTTTCTTCATGAAGAGTACAGAGGATACCTTTTTTAAAAACCCAGAAAAAGGTTTTTAAGCATTGCCAAACAGCAAAACTGGATGGTTGCTCCTGTATCCCACGTTACCGTTCTCATGCCAAATGTTGATCTACGTTTGCGTGATTATTTGTTATGCTGTTTGGATAAACACAAACAAACAGAGAGCACAGCACCTGCAATAGCATATGATATTTACACTACCTGTATGATTCAGCTGGTTTTCCTGAGGAAACAGAGAGACTTGTGTCCTATGGAATTTGAATGCTTTTTATAATGTGCAAATGAAGGAAAGCATGGCACACACTTGCTTGAATGGAATAGCTCTGCTATTAAAAAAAAAATCCCCTTTACCCCCTTAGTTTGCGCTACTGAGGGGCGGAGAACAAGAACTGGTTATTTTGCAGCAGTGTAAATTGAGAAAAGCAATGGCCGTTTCCCATGCCCTCGGAAAATGGTAGGACCTCCTGGAGCAGGGCAATCCGTGTTAGGTTCTGTGGAACGGCCACCATGCAGTCCTGCTAAACAACCTCCATTTTTCCCCCAAGTGGAGGCTTAATGGAATTATTCCAAAAGTTGCATCTGATGATGGAGAATGGACTCCAGTACTATAGTAGTAATGAAAAAAATATCTCCCTTGAGAGACTTACCCAGAGGGGGGCTTTTTTTCTGTACCATTTCATAGTGGTGCTTTGTTTCTTTCTGAAAATTTGGCTTACTTGGGCTCTTGCAGTTGAACTAAGGGCTTTACAAAAAATCTTCCATGTTCGCAGACCAGTATGATGTCCACACGAGGCTTCTGTTCCATCTTATGCATACCACACAATTAAATGAGATTATTAATTTTCTTAAAGTTAGTCATATGTTTTCTCTCTCTCTTTTTAACAACCCTATTGAACCAGGGACAGTCTTAGTTTTTCCTCTCCCTCTCTCTCTCTTTTTGTCCTCAGAATGAATCATATATTCAGGAGCATAAGGCATTTCTGTGTTAAAGATCAGTGAGAAAAATACGCAAAATGTTGGTTTAATTAGAATAAAGTGATCCTGAGATACTGAATCAATCCAGCTTCGTCTGAATAAATTAGAGAACTATGCAGAGAGGAATAAAATGAGATTTAACAAGGATAAGTAGTGTGTAGTTCTGATAGGAAGTAGGAAATCAAAATGCATGTATAAAATGAAGCCTCAGCTTGGAAGAACCAATTGTACAAGGAGGAGGAGATGAGAAAATACAATGTTAATGTTGTGTTCAGTGCTGATCAGTTTGTACATTTTAAAGTTGTTCTTCCCATTATAAATACCAGTAAGGATGTTGAAAACAAACTTGAATGGAGGATATAAAAATAACTGGTGCAAATACTGTGATCACCTATAATGATAAAGGGTTGGAGGGAAATAAGCTGTGATCCAAGATTAAAGTGAATTAAATATCTAGAGCCTAAGAAAATATGAAGCTATGATGATACTATGTAAGGACATGAAGGAACGTTAAAAAGAGAAGGAAGGAGAAATTGTTCCCATTAGTTAGAGATGAAATAAGTAGAAAATGGTGGATCTTAATTTTTTTTCCCTGTCAAAAGAACTGCTCTTCTAATATGCTTTGCATTCTAGATGCCTAGGGGTGACAAACTTAAATAAAAGTTAAACTGATTGGGGTATGAGTGGGAGAAAAAAAATTAAATGAGCAATGAATTTCTATCCAAGATTGGTGTTGGAAATTAAACTAATTGATGTATTGCTCCCATAGAAATAGATTTTGATCTTGTGAAGAAAGTAGGGATTTGTGTAAGGCTTTGACAAGCAGAACAGAAATAAACTTGAAAAAATTGTTCGTTGATATTGGGAAATAATAATGTTACTGATTTAACACTCTGTTAATGTCTTATGGAACCGTTTACTTACAGTAGGGTTGCCAAATCTGGGTTGGGAAATTCCTGTAGATGTGGAGGTGAAGCCTGGGGAAGGGGAGGTTTGGGAAGTGGAGGAAGTTCAGCTTAGATGTGATGCCACAGAGTCCACCCTCCAAAGCAGCCTTTTTTTCTCCAGGGGAACTGACCTGTGTAGTCTGGAGATCAGTTGTAATTCTGGGATATTTGCAGGTCCCCCCGATAGACTGGCAACCCTACCTTATAGACTATATTTTGCTGTAGTGCTTTGATTTATTGGTTCTGGTAGTTTTAGCTAAGAGTATTGTGATGCACTGTACATGGGGTTACCACTGAAAATTGTCTAGATATTTGTTCAGTAGTTTTCTTGCCATGGGAACAGTATTCCACTAGTTTTACAAAAAAAATTATTAGTTGACAGCTGCAAGCCCAATTTCAAGGTGCTTGTTGACTTTTAAAATGGCTTAGGATCACTTGACTCCTTCCAGAAGCAGATAAAAACATTTTTGTTCTGCTAGATCTTTTAGGGTGTAAAGCCTCTGCTAGCTAAAAAGAGATTTGTAGATGTATCTGCTGATGTTTTGTGTAACTGTTTGAATGATTTTGAATATTAGGGGGGTTGTTTTGTTTTACACTACTTTGTATACACCTGTTAAAAAGTGGTAAACCAAGTGCAGATGAATTCCATTATCGCTTGACTGGTAGACCTTACTGCAGAGTTATGTAGCAGACCAGTTCTTCGTTATGTTCCAGTAGAATGACTGTTGCTCCAGTTGAGACTGAGTTGACACTATTCTGTCGCTTGATCCTCTCCTCTTGATTACTGTCTGTATGGCACTGGAGCAGTGGTTCCCAAAGTGAGCAGTACCACCCCTTGGGGGGCGGTGGGATTACCTAGGGGGGCACTAAGAGGCAAGGGGGCAGCAGGGGGTGCTAGAGGTGGGCCCCTTCAATGGTGTTGTTGGATAGGGTAGGGGGCACTGGGGTTGAGTTTGTGGAACCAAGGGGGCAGTGGCCCGAAAGGTTTGGGAACCACTGCACTAGAGTGTCTGGACTGCTTCCAGTGAAATGTGTTTGAGGTGATATGAGGCAATATGATGTGGTATATCTGTAGTGGCCCATGCACAGACACCAATACAGAACACTTTACATAATTTTATAATTTCATAATCATAATTTGTTCATCAGACAGCTTCATAATTCTAAAAATATAGTACCATTATAGTCAAATCAGAGGCACATGAATGTACATTTTAACCTCCTCTGGATTGGGACCTGAGAGCCTGCTGTTCATTATTTATTTATTTCACCTTTAGGCAAGGGTTGAATCCTCTTCGTTCTCATGGACTTTTTGGAGTCAGCGTTCTGTCTGGCCGTTATATATATACTGTGAGGCCCGTTGCCTGTACTTGGAGTCATTAAGGGTGTAAGATCGGTATTCTAATTGCTGTGAGAATTGATTTGCTTCTCTTTAGCATATTGGCCTTATTCTATTTCTGTGCCATGTATCTCTTAACTTCAGCTACGTTAACATGTTCTGAGTCCTGTGGACACACCGCCACTCTTTCCCCTGCATTCATTTCAGGTGGCCTTAAGCCCTAATGAAGCAAGTAGCAATCTATATTAAAGCTGAGCTTTTTTGCAAATGACCTCCAGGACCTTATAGTGGTCGTCCGCAGAGAGAGCAAAGATATATATTTTTTGTGAGTGCTGTTTCAGACTCTTCAAGTGAATGTTGTCCTCCTAAATAGTGTATGCCAATAATAGCAATGGGCTCAGCCTCTTAAGAAGAACAAAGCTGGCAATCACCGGGCTTAAATTACCATCATTCCAATGGCAGGGTCTCCGCATGAATATGATATCCTGATGGGATGTGAAATCCTCTAATTAAACATGATTTTAGAACCAGAAAGAGGATAGAAAATGAGATGATGAGGATAATGGGCAAGAAAGGGAACGCATTTCAACAAAGAGTGAATGATAGGCATACAAAATCGTTGTGCCATCCCTTTCCTTGGCAGATAGCTCAAGCTTGCTGTTTTGAAACTGTTTCAAATAACCCTTGGATTGAGGCTGTATAAGTAAACTTAACAATACAAGGCACAGCCTTGAAAATTAGATGAATGTTCTTATTGGCCCGTTCAAAACACGCAAATAGTGGGTTATCCGGAGGACCATTTCCCCCCTGTATTGTCCAGATCTCCATTTAAAGTCATCATCTCAAGCCGTACTCTCCTATACATGGTGACCAGAAAAGGTGCTTCCTTAATGGCAGTGCCAAGTCTCTTCTTTGAAGCTCACCTGGTTACCTGCTTTATCAGTATTTAAGCACCATTCTGAGACATCTTTATTCACCTAAATTTTTATCCATCCCTGTTATGCATAATCCCATCACTGTTGTGTATATTCCTTTTGAGGCTTTTACGGGATGCTGTGTGCCCTCGTTTTATGTCTGTCATAGTTTTGTGTTGATGGTTTTATCAATCAGCTGCTGGTTTTCACATTCATGTCAAAGTAACGGGGGCCCTCGAGGAACTTGCTCCTCCTCTTCAGTGCCGTCTCTGCTTACCCACTTTGTCTGGCAGGGGCTGTGACGGCAGATGGGGAAGGAGGGGGTGCTGTCGCCACCACCTCCCAGCCACCACTGCTTGCTCACTTTATCGCCTGTATGGGACAGGTGCTGGAGAAATTAAAGGAAAAGCAGCAGCTCCTCCTTCTCCTCCCATTCCTCCTGGCCGCCTCTGCTCATTTGCCTGCTCTCCCTAGCAGGAAGGAGAAAGCTGTTCTGCCACTGCTTTGTTCCAGCTCCTGTTATGTCACACATCCGCTTTCTTTCTGCCTGGCAGCAGTGATGACACCAGCAGAAAAGAAATCTACCTTCCCCCCCCTTCCTTCCCTCTCTAGCCCCACTTGCCCATTCAGCCCTCTCAGTACCTTTGTCCTCCTCTGTCGTTGGTCTTCCTTGCTCCCACCCACTGCAGCATTCCAGTTTGTTGGCTGTATGTTATCTGCACAAGCACAAATAGAGTTGCCGACCTCCAGGTAGTAGCCAGAGATCTCCTGCTATTACAACTGATCTCCAGCTGATAGAGATCAGTTCCCCTGGAGAAAATGGCCGCTTTGGCAATTGCACGCTATGGCATTGAAGCCCCTCCCCAAACCCCACTCTCCTCAGGCTCCGCCCCCAAAACCTCCCTCCAGTAGCGAAGAGGGATCTGGAAACCCTAAGCACAAACAATGCTTCTTCAGTTTGGGAGATTTTGTAAAACCTCCCTCCCCCCCCCCTGCAACCCTGGGGGTTTCTGTAAATTTGTAGAAAGATCACCCTTCACATCTATGGCCATATGTGCATAATTAAATATAATGTAGGCTTTACTGCTGGAGATAGTTTATTGAATAGATGTTAACAAGTGGAAAACCCTCAAGGACTTGTGGGAGGCATCTCATCTTCTCCCCCCCCCCACTGTTTCTTTTTTCCTTCCCTGAAAGCCCTCATTGCCTTTCCCCTTTTTCTGCTTCCTTTTTGCCCCTCTCTTGGCTTTCTTGTGTCCTACCCAACCACCAGCCAACCTGCATTTCTCCAGCCCCCTGTCTTCAGTCTCCGGCTTTAAGTATCCAAAGATTTGGCCATGTTGAGAATTAGATATATTGATATATTATTTTTATGTACCATTTATATTTGCATCTTTTACTCTTGTTTAGCTTGATGGTTCAAGCAGAAACTGGAAAAGCAAGGTACAAAAAAATGTAAATAAAAATAAGCATCACACTTTATTTTGTAAAGTGTGAGAAAGTTTTAATTCATTGTATCAGCTATGGTTTATGATACTTCACTATTCAAGACGTGTGAATGCACACGTTGGGGGAGGTGTGGAATCGCTACTGCTGGACTCTCGGATGGTGGCCCTGTGTATCTTGAGTACAACTTGTGAACAAAAACCCATTAAACTTGCACAGGCTTTCTATGTGCAGTCAGGAACCTTGGCAATTGCAGCATCTCAACCACGTGTTCCATAGTTCGGTACATCGGCTTGTGAACTCTTAGGCGTTTCACTGAATGCCTGTAAGGGCCAGGACAGTCAGTGTTATAGCACTTCCCCTGATGCTCATATTCATGAACAGTCCCCAGAATGTCACTTGCAGATAGTCCTAAACTTACTAAAAAAATGACCACACTGCTAAATCACACTCAGTGTTGTGCCTCTGCAACTGTGTTGGGGATGATACGATTGCATTAGTGTAACCATTAATATAAACTGAAGGTGGTAGTGAAACGGGAGGGTTCTGTCTAAAGGCATAATTAGGCCTTTATTACTTAGAGCACAATCCTTATTAATCCACCATCTATGAAGAACAGGGTTCAGGGCTGTTTTTGAATTCAATTCTAGCTGTTGTTGAAGGGAAAGGGGGCACATTTTTATTCTTTATAAATGAGCACTTACTCTACAAGTCATTGACAGGCTCTAAAGATGGTGCCAAACAAAGCCATGTCTTTCAGAGTCACTTCAGAACAGAAGTGCACTTATATGCAGTTTTTGTGCAGAAAATGCATAGGGTGGGCTCTTAGGCCTGCTGAAACATGGCGTTAACTACAGTACACTCATGTGTTTGGTGACTCCAAGGTTCAGCTACTGTAATTCATTCTATATGGGGCTATTCAGAAGCTTCATCCAGGCACAGAATGTGGTGGCTTACTTAATGACCAAGGACAATGATTGGTATTGTGTCACACCAGTGCTCCAGCATTGCTCCTGAGTGCCTGTAACCTTGGAGGCATCATTCAAGCCTCTGAATCCCTTATCAGACCATAAGTGCGCTCAGGCTTCTGGATGTGTAACTTCATAAGAACGTCCTGGCAGAAGGGACATGTAGGGAGCGGCTCTCAGTAGATGTCTTGTTTAGCAAGACACACTGGGATACTTAATGAATTGTGTGTATATGTATCTCAGCCATCTTCATCATCATTATTTTGGCATTTGCGCTATCATCTCATATGATGGTGTATGTTCTCCCACCAAGCAGACAAAATCCTCATACTGTAGCTCTGTGTGGAGGACTGCCCTGCATACAGGAGTTCCTCCATGCCTCCTCCCAAGCCCTTGATTGGGCCACATAGCAGAGCTCTGAGACACTGACATTCCTTCCCATAGGTATGTAAGTTAGGAGGCTGTATGATGACCAGGCACTAATAGCATGTCTGTTCTTTAGCCAATGTGTTTCTGCAAGAATTTGAATTGTAACTTTTGCATTTAGTTCTATAATTATACTTTTCCTATTTTTTTTTTTTAAAAGCATCTTTAAAAAAAGGCATCTTCAAAGTGACCACAGTCAGCTGGGCTCTGAGAAGGAGCAGGCAAGCGAACTGCTGGAGTGCTGATTGCGGAAGGTGACTGTTGCTGATTGGGGAGGGTCTGTTTTGCCTTGGGCTGACTGCTGGCCCTGCCCTCTGCTAGGTGAGACTTGAACTGCGTCATCGGAGATTTCAATTACCCGTATCTCTAGTGGAAGTCCAAGTCTGCTAAAAATGAAAGGTCAAATAAATTCCTGACTTGTCTTGCTGACAACTTCATTTTCCAGAAAGTGGGTAGGGAAACCAGGGATGTGCTATCTTGGACTTGATTCTCACCAACAGGGAAGAACTGGTTGAGGATGTGAAAATAGTGGTCACCCTGGGTGGTAGTGACCATGTAATTTTGAAATTAACAATCTTGGAGGAGGGAAAACCTGTACGTAGTCTGACATATAGGTTGAACTTCAGGAAAGCAAATTTTAACAAACTTAAAATTATGCTGGGTAGAATCCCATGGTCAGAAATACTTCAGGAGAAGGTAGTTCAAGAGGGGTGAGGGTTTCTTAAAATCGTAATACTGAAGGCACAATCATAAGCAGTTTCTATGAGAAGGAAAAATGGGAGGAGCCTAAAGAAGCTAAGGTGGCTCCATAAATAGCTTTCTAAAGATTTGAGAAATAAAAAAAATCTCATTTAGGAACTGAAAGGAGGGCCTTATAACCAAGGATGAATACAAACATATAACCAGGGCTTGTAGGGAGAGCTAATGCTCAATATGAGCTTAGGCTTGCTAGAGATGCTAAACACAACAAAAAGGGAAAAATTTTATGTTCAAAGTAAGAAAAAGATCAAGGACATGGTAGGCCCAGTATGGGGACAGGAAAGTGGAATTATAACAGGTGATGCAGAGAGGGCAGAACTGATCTATTCCTACTTTTCCTCAATCTTTCTTGTGAGGAAAATGGTGCTCAACATGGAAACACATGATGAGGGAAGAGAGTTGCAGCCTAGGATCGGCATAGGAGTAGTACATAAACACCTAGTTAGTTTCATTGAAAGAAATGAACATGAGTCAGCAGTGTGATTCGATAACTAAAAAAAGTAAACATGATTTTGGGCTTTATCAATAGAAGTATGCTGTCCAGATCTCATTAAGTGATGATATTGCTTTATACTGCTCTGGATAGATCTCACCTAGAGTATTGTGTTCAGTTTTGGGTACTACAATTTAAGAAGGATATAGACAAGCTGGAACTTGTCCAGAGGAGGGCAACGAAGATGAGGGATCTGGAGATCAAGTCCTATGAGAAAAGGTTGAAGGAGCTTGGTATTATTAGCCTGGAGAGGAAACGACTGATGTGATAACCATCTTCAAGTACTTGAAGGGATTTCATATAGAGGATGGTGTAGAGTTGTTTTCTGTTGCCCCAGAAGCTTGGACCAGAACCAAAGGGTTGAAATTAAATCAGAAGAGTTTTTGGCTAAATATTAGCAAGGACTCCCTGACAGAAAGGTTCCTCAGTAGAAAAGGCTTCCTCAGGAGGTGGTGGGCTTTCCTTCTTTGGAGGTTTTTAAGCAGAGGCTAGGTAGCCATCTGACAGCAATGCTGAATCTGTGAATTTAGGCAGATAATGAGAGGGAAGACAGGAGGAGGGTGTCAGTGCTTGGCTCTTGTGGTCCTTCCTTACATGCCCAGTGAAATGCCAATTGCAACGCTGGGGTCAGGAAACAATTTTCCTCTAGGCCAGATTGGGCAGAGATCCAGGAGGGGTTTTCCTCCCATCTTCTGGGCTTGGAACAGGGGTCACTGGTGGTGTGGGGGGAGAGATAGTTGTGAATTTTCTGCATTGTACAAGGGATTGGACTAGATGAGCCTGGAGGTCCCTTCCAACTCTATGATTCTATGATAATTTACATAGACATCTCTTTTTCTATGCAACTCTCTAATAGATGAGTAGGTACAGGTCATCATAAGATTTTTCTAACAATAACAAGCAACCTTTTAAGAAATAAGAGTAAAATTGTTGAGTTGGAGCCAGTGCTCTATTGGTGGAAGTTGCTGATGGTTGTAGGACTTATCTTTCCCCCCATCCTCTTAGCAGTCATTTCTGAACAAAGTCCTTTCTTCTCCAATGTGGGACGCTCGTGAACTAATAGCCTCACAAGTCGGGAGTCTGCAGTGAGGAAGGGATGAAATGGGCCTTCCTTCAGCAGAGGCCTGCTGATAGTAGAAGGGGGGAGGGAGTGATGTCACCTCGTCCCCCCTATAAATCTCAGTATAAACCTTCCTAGGGTAGGAAGGGACTGCGGAGAACACCTGTGACCTTGTGTTGGATCCAGCCGATTTGATGACACTGTTTTCACCTCATAAACATGTTAAGAGGCTTCTTGTATTTGTAAACAGGAGGTGGCAATGATATACAGCCCACTGTGGTTTTTGAGCATGTTTCTTACTACATATCCTCTGAGACACATATCTCCCTTTTTGACTTGATAGTGTTCGCTGGGAGATTTGGGGTATACTATATCCACAGCAGCTACATCTGTGATACAAAGGGTGAATCATCCCAGAAGAACTCAATATGCCTCTCCCTGTATATTTGATCGATTTCTATGTTTCTTTAAAGAAGGTATTAAGAAATACCTATGTATCTGTTTGTAATATAATGTAAAGTTCGTTTTAGCAGGAATACATCTTTGCATGTAGGTGTTGGCATGTGTCTTGATTTTTGCTTTCTTCTCAGGAATTTGGATAAGTGGTGTTTCACATTTGTTAGCTTCCCCCCCCCCCTCTTTCCCTCTGAAGTCAGATAAACCCACCAGAATATTGTATGTGTGTGTTTTAACATGATCCTCATTATGGGTATAAAAGACATAGTATCGACATAGTCATTGACAAAAATAGCTTGAGAAACTTAAGGCACAATTTTTTAATATATGGCTGGCGTTCTTAAGGCTAAGCTTTTTTCAGTTGTACAGACCACTCCAAAGTCAGAGAATGTCATATCAATATGTTCTGAACTTTGATGCATGTTTACTTATAGCGTGGGATTTTTATTGTTGTAGTTTTGCCTAAGACACATACTTAGTCAATTTTAAAATCGTACAGAACTGTAAATGCATTCAAACTAACCAAATGTCACAAACACCACAATATTCTATGCCAGAAGACAGGATCTGTGATCTATAGAATGTTTACAGCTGTGCAGATTTCTATATTCTTCACCTATATAGCGCCGTAGGGATGATTTCATAGAATTGGTCTTTGTTAAAGATTTTGGCTTAACCTGGTAATCTGTATATATTTCAGCACTACACATGTGTAGTGTTGCAATATATACAGATTACAAGGTTAATTTATCCATTTGGTGGTACACTTATGTGTGTGTGTGTTTGGTATATTGTTGAATATAATGGGAAAATTTGCCAGACATACTCAGAGAAAAAATACTGACTTGGCTATGAATTTCTTCATTGATCCTATTGCGCTGTTAACATTGGTGCCTGGTTTTCTACACTCCTGTTCTAAGCTGCTAAAGTCAGTTGTTAACAAGACAACCATCATTCAGTTTAAAAACTTCTGGGCGTGTTGTCAAATCAACTATAAACGTTCTCTAGCAAACCTTGTCCTATAATGGACCTTGCAGCTATTTAGCATAAAACTGAATTGTCTGCTGACTGTCCTTTCTCTCTTCTCTTTTACTTGGCTTCTCTTTTCTTTAACCGAACTGCCACTAACAAATAAGGCTGCAGTCCAAAAATGCTTTCTTGAAAGACACTCCGTGAACCTCTGGAGGACAGCCCGTAAACAAGAGTTCTCACAAGGCTGATTCACATTTTAATGTTTTCATTGCTTTTATGGTAATAAGGGAAAGAGAATCCTGAGTATGTTTGCATTTAGGACACAGATTTTTGAAAGTAGTTTCTTAATCAGAACTCTTTTATTTAGTTTCTGGGAACAACTAGATGAGATGCTGTCCCCAGGTTTGCCCTGAGGACGCACCTCCATTGTGTAGCAACAGGGAAAGCCATTTAAGAGTGCCAGTTAGGTCAATTCTCCGGTTGGGACCACCAAAGCACAGGAGGAGGAGGGACTCCTGCCTTCCCCCGAGCCCTTTTTCCAACCTGAAATGGCGCCAGGGTATGTGTGGGCTAATACACCCCTGGTGCCCTTTTGTGTTTGAAACAAAGTCTGGGGGAAGGCAGGAGCTTCTCCCCCCGCCCCGTGCCATGGTGGTCCCTACCAAAATTGGGCCCCCACAGTGCTCTTTAGATGGCTTTCCCCGTTGTATTCTTACAGAACTTGTCTTAAATCTGATGGATAGTGAGTGGCTTAAGGTAAGCATTCTGGCTGAGTGGGAATTTCAGAGTGCTTTTGGCATACTCCTGAGTTAACAAAATACAAAGCCAGAGTTGCAGAATGGTTAGAATGTCAGACTAGTACTGGAAAGGACCAGATTGAAATTCTCCCAGTCAGCTAGGTAAACATGAGCCATTCTGTCTCCATCTCTCTCTCAGCCTAATGTATCTCCCAGTTTTGCTGTAGAATCATAGAGTTGGAAGGGACCACCATGGTCATCTAGTTCAACCCCCTGCACAATGCAGGAAACTCACAACTACCTTCCCCACACATCCCCAGTGACCCCTACTCCATTCCCAGAAGATGGCCAAGATGCCCTCCCTCTCATGAACTGCCTAAGGTCATAGAATCAGCATTGCTGACAGATGGCCATCTAGCCTCTGCTTAAATACCTCCAGGGAAGGAGAGCTTACCACCTCCAGGGAAAGCCTGTTCCACTGAGGAACCACTTTAACTGTTAGAAAACCTCCAGGGAAAGGGGCAAGTTAGAGTTTGTCATTACCTTAGATCTGCAGGGTGGGACTCCTTTCCACTGCCCCCCACCTCGTGGACAAATGGAGTTTCTAGATGAAAGCTTAGTCAGTCGTGGCTTGTGCGAACATGGTGTAGTGGTTAAGAGTGGTGGTTTGGAGCGGTGGAGTCTGATCTGGAGAACCGGGTTTGAGTCCCCACTCCTCCACATGAGCGGTGGAGGCTAATCTGGGGAACTGGATTTGTTTCCCCGCTCCTACACACGAAGCCAGCTGGGTGACCTTGGGCAAGTCACACTCTTTCAGCCTCACCTTCCTCACAGGGTGTCTGTTGTGGGGAGGGGAACGGAAGGTGATTGTAAGCTGGTTTGAGTCTGCCTTAAGCGGTAGAGAAAGTCAGCATATAAAAACCAACTCTTCTTCTTCCTCCTCCTCTTCCTGCTGCTGCTGTAGAGTTGCCCAAAATGGAAGTGGAAGCCTCTTCCTCAATTTTAGAGGTTTTTTTTTTTTTTACAAGCTGTCTTTCTTCGCACCCCTTTTGGCATCGCCTGCCTGTTCCAAAGGAAGAGTTTCCCTATCACTTGAGTCTTCTCAGCTTTATGACTCTAAGTATGACTTACTAGCAGGGGGTTAGGTAGTAAACCATTAGCATAACTAAGAGATTGAGTGCTCTGTGCTTGACTGTCTCCAACCCCTCTCTTCTGCCAGCTATTATTCTGCAGCAGGGCCCCTGTCCATAGACAGAGAGCAGTAATTGAAACATTGGGATGAATCCCTGGGTGGAGAACGTTTCTGTACAACTGTGGTAAAAAGAAAACGCTGAGCTCCTTGGACAAAACTTAATAGGCGTTTTTACTCCATAATCTGGTATGTTTTAGAGTGTTTAGGGAATCTCACACACTCTGCACACTTCAGGTGAATATCTTTTGCTGTCTGTGTCCAAGGATGAATCACATCAGTGGTGATACATTACCTCAAAAAGAGTTTTACGTTGATGTTAAACAAACGATGCAAACCACCACATTGCCTCCAAACTTCATGATTGGGACTGCTGATTATTAGAATTAGAACACTGATTAAATCAGCCAAGATGCTACTTCATAGTGTTTTCAGACACCGGCTTTTCTATTTCTCTATCAGGAAACGATAGTGTTTTATAAATGTACAAAGCGTAGGGTAAGAATTTGTTTTGCTGCTGGAACACAGATGAGAAAACTGATACTTTCAGATCTCTGGATTTAGGGGCATAAAAACACTTGTCCAGCCATGCACATTTGTTCTTTTCCTAAATGGGGATTAGTCTCAACATCTGAAAATTGTGTGTGTGTAAAGTGCTGTCAAGTCGCAGCCGGCTTATGGCGACCCCTTTTGGGGTTTTCATGGCAAGAGACTAACAGAGGTGGTTTGCCAGTGCCTTCCTCTGCACAGCAACCCTGGAATTCCTTGGTGGTCTCCCATCCAAATACTAACCAGGGCTGACCCTGCTTAGCTTCTGAGATCTGAAAATTAGCAGGTGTACAAATACCACCTGCTATTTCTTACATGTATCACAGCCCAGTAAAAATATCAGATTCTCTATTTGGTTGTTCTTTGAAAGCAGCACAATATTGTCCGTAATGATTTGTTGAGCACATTCACAAGAATATCTGATATGACAGAGAGGGAGGGGGGAACAGGGTTTCTAGCCCCTGCTTATAATTAATACCTCTAGAGTCAAATACAGGTGCGTTCTTCTATCTCTCTCTTTTTTGTTGTTCTGAAGCTTGTAACATTCAAGGGGTTACAAAAACAACATTTTAAAATGAGATTGCGGGGGGAAAGTAGTGCTTCCAATATCATGTTGACATTTCGTGTTTATAGAAGTCACTTAAGGTTATGGAAATTGTCAGGGAAAAATAATTCCTTCTACTTAAGAAGTTTTCATGTAGAATTTGAGTCGAGATATTTCAGAGCATGGTTCATCGTCTGGTGCAACAGATACATTTCCCTGAGCGCCACATGGCCAGGATCAAAGCATCTCATGACTGGGATCAGTGCAGCCAAATCATTACGTATTGATTGGAATCCTGCTGGAGGTTTAACCCTTTAGTGTTTGGAGAGAGTGAGAGAGAGAGTGTTTTCCCCCCTTCGCAGTTCTGATTTATAGTGAAGCACGGTAACCTGGCTGCTCAACTTTAAAAGGTTAATGAAGTCTTCTGTCCTGCTGGTACTTCCAGATTCTTTCATTGTTAGGTTTCTCGTTACTTTACATTTGGAAAATGCGGGTACTTCACGTTTTCTGGGTACTCACAAACCAGGCTTGAATGAAGGCGTTGGAACAGGAACAGATCTGCAGGGCTGATTCTGTAGTGTTAAAGATGCAGCAATATCGCTCAGTCAATGTGTGCATTCCCCTCCACCTTCCGTGTAGTAATTTGCGATCGTAAAAGTTGTTTAACATGCTAAATTGCTGTAGTGGTACTTTTTTTCTGTTGTGAGGCTCCTACATTTCTTAGATGAAGGAGGAGATCAGACTCGCCCTGTCAAATATTACCCTACCAACATACACTTCCTGTGTTTTATTTCAGTTCTCTACAAAACTTGTAATTAATTAATCAGACATAGAGCTTGCCTGCTGCAGTTTCTGCAAGCTGTGTTAGATGGCTTTGTTGCCAAGCTCAAAGGGGAGCTTCAGTGAGTCGCATTTCCCATCACCCCCACCCCTGTGGGTCCTTCACTTTATTTATGTATTATACCTGTACACTTTTCCTTTCAGCACCGCAGCAAGATGAATTCATTGAAAGCACTGTGTAATAATGGTTTTCCCTCTGTTTTCTTTTCCGTCCGTTCAGTTTATCCCACGAAGAGCACTCTCATAGTCATCCACTGTATGGGCATGGAGTATGCAAATGGCCGGGCTGCGAAGCGGTATGCGAAGATTTCCAGTCATTTCTAAAGTAAGAGCAATTATTTTGGTTTTTTTTAAAAAAAATATTTCATGTATTACCCTGCTTTAGAATGACCTGAAGTATCTCTTGTTCCCCGGGATTTCCTTTCAAAGGTATCCTTTACAAATGCTTAAATGTGAGTCCCACTGTTGTCAGTAGAGCAATGCAGAAGGAGGCCCTCCAAAGAATTTCATTCAACGTCATATGACATCAATAGCAACTGAATTCTGTTCTGCTGCATGTGTGTATCTCCTGCCTCATTCTTTATGGATCACAGCTAATAATATTTGGACTTTAATGGTAGTGCTCTACCCACAGTTTCTTTGCATGTGTGTTGTCAGCCTCAGGTCTAACATAGAAGGTTACGCAACTTAGAGAGAAATCCCAAGCAGGTCTCCTCAGAATCCTACTCAAGTCCTCAATGGTTAGTATCCTTAAGATGGCACTGCTACAGTGACATCCTAAACAGAGTTACACCTTTCTAAGCCAGTTGGCTTCAATGGACTTTAGAAGGGTGTAACTGGCATTGTTACAGTGCAATTCTAAGAACGCTTCCCTAGAAGCAAGCCTCAATGAATAGTCCTAAATAGGACTGTGAGCAGGCATGTTAAGATTTGCTCACTTAGTTATACTTTTAACTTTATCATGGTGCACCGTGGTGTAGTGGTTAAGAGCGGTGGTTTGGAGCAGTGGACTCTAATCTGGAGAACCGGGTTTGATTCCCCACTCCTCCACATGAGCGGCGGACACTAATTTGGTGAACTGGGTTGGTTTCCGCATTCCTACACATGAAGCCAGCTGGGTGACCTTGGGCTAGTCGCAGCTCTCTTGGAGCTCTCTCAACCCCACCTACCTCACAGGGTGTCTGTTGGGGGAACGGGAAGGTAAGCGGGTTTGATTCTTCCTTAAGTGGTAGAGAAAGTTGGCATATAAAAACCAACTCCTACTCCTTCTTCCTCCTCCTCCCAGGAGGAGTTGTGCCCAACCCACCCCTCCAGGCCCACTTCATGCCTTCATGTTGCATATAAAGTTGTATGGTGGCCTGCTTTGTACAGTTCTGTCCAACAGTTGCAAGAGGGTGTTAGGAAAGTTTTGCACAGTGACTCCACTCAAAGACATATTGGTGAAATGCTGATATATTTTGATTTTCTATGTATCTAGTAGTAATGGGTAGTAGATTACTTTTCCATTATCTTTGCATGGCACTTGTCTTAGCAACCTATCTGTATTAAACATTCCACAGACCTCCCTCCCCATTCCTTATCTCTAGCTTTGTGCTCCATTAGAATATGAGGATGATCTATATTTACAACCAAATAACTGGGCATAGAATTGGTCCATATTAAATTTCTTAGATATTGATGGAGGCAGTTTATAACACATGTACCCAGATGTACCATTGCTCAGGCTTTGAGTAAATATACATTGATGTTCCACTGCTCAGTTCCCCATTAGCTTGTAGTGCACAACCATATAAAAGCCATGCTTGCATCCATAGGAATTAACAAACTTCTGTTGTATAGAAAAGTATAACTTACTGAACCAATAGAAATTAGTTCAGTTAGAGGTACCCTCTTCCCTGTTAGATTTTGCTTAAGGCCGGTTCACCCAGTCATAAATTCCATTTTTGCTCTCTGGTATACATACCACATACAAGAATCTTTGGAAGCGGCCATATGTGTCTCTCAATACATACTTGTATGCCCATGTCACAAGCTAAGTGTATGACAAATGGGGTTGTTCTATTTATGCAGCCCTGCAAATTGTTGGACCATCAGGTATATGTGTGTGTGTAAAGTGCCGTCAAGTTGCAGCTGACTTATGGCAACCCCTTATGGGGTTTTCAAGGCAAGAGATTAACAGAGGTGGTTTACTAGTGCCTTCCTCTGCACAGCAACCCTGGAATTCCTTGGTGGTCTCCCATCCAAATACTAACCAGGGCTGACCCTGCTTAGCTTCTGAGATCTGACGAGATCAGGCTACACCATGCTGCCTTCCCTCCCCATTAGGTATGTACACAGTAGGAATCTTAGCACTGCAAAGTATAGGAATAATTTCTGTCTGTATTTAATTTATTTGTTTAAAATATTTTCCTGCCGCTTTCATCTTTGGTCCCCAAGGCAGCTCCCAAATCATCTTTAACAAACTGTGGTCTAGAACATTTAACGAATTAAGTAAAATTCTTCAGTACTGCTTAGCAAGAGGCAGCACAGAACAACCTGTTTCAGTTGGCTAGTTTCCATTGAAAGCCTAGGACTTTTTTTTTTAACTGTCTTTATGTGGCACCTTGATGCCAACAAAGTAGTAGATGTGTGACTAACAGGCAGGAGAAAAGACAGCACAGAGAAATTCTCAGGTAGGCATCCACTGGTCCCAGCTCCAAAGCTGCTGGTCCCAGAGCTGGACCTTCACTGAAGATCTTAACAATTGGAAAGGTTCTGATGTGAACAAGAATTCCTTGAGAGATGTAGATGTCAAACTACTGAGGGTCCTACAGGTCAATGTCCAGACACAAATTGGGTGTCATGAAATGTTTGCGCGCTAGCTACATACTGTCACCCCTGTTAGTCCCAGTCAATAGCCAGCAGTTATATTTTCCCCGAGTTGATCCCCCCCCCAAAAAAAAACTGTAATCTTAGCCCTATATCTAGAGAACTGAAGTAATCTAACCTGCCTGGGGAGATATTTTTGCCATCGGGGCATCGGTTTTACCACCTGCTCTGCTCCTCCCCTCCAGTCCCTGGAAGGTTAAAAGGAAGCTGCCTCTTGGCAGGAGACGAAGTGCTTTGGGGAGAGAACAGTTGCCATCAAGGGCAGAACTTTTGCCACAGTGTAGTGTAGTTCTTTAGCATGGTCCATCCAGTTCCTAACCCAGACTAGTAATTGAATGTGATAATCTTGGCAGATGATCCTGAGATCTGCTGAGAGTTCCAGGCAAATCAAAAGAATCAAATTTCCTCTGTTTCTCATTCAACAAAGGTAATCTGCCAAGGCAAGCCCGATTGAAAAGAGTCTCAATCAGTGGTCTTCAACGTTTCCAGACTCAGAATCTTCATGGGATCTAGGACGTGCATTGGTTGAAGACCACTCATCCTAGGTAGTCCGTTTAATCTATAATTAACTGGAGATGGGTGCCATCACCAGTTTGAGTAAATTGCTTTGTTTCCCCACTCCTACACGTGAAGCCAGCTGGGTGACCTTGGGCTAGTCACAGCTCTCTCAGCCCCACCTACCTCACAGGGTGTCTGTTGTGGGGAGGGGAAGGGAAGGCGATTGTAAGCCGGTTTGATTATTCCGTGGGAGAGATAGTCGGCATATAAAGACCAACTCTTCTCCTCCTCCTCCTCTAAAGTGTGTTCTCTACTATGTTTACATCTGCCTTGGTAAAGCCTCTTCACTGTTCTCTCCAGCTCACCAGTAAACCAGGGAGGTTTTCTGTGTAAATTATTTTTGTGGAGGACTAGCTGACACAATGAAAAGTCAATTTTTTCAGTTGTTTGGACTTCCATATTTCACAGATCTGATAGTGAATCTGATCTGTGCCATATAATATAACTGTCCTGGATAAGCTCCATGCACTCCAAAGGATGCATGTGCAGAACTGTTCCAGCCAATGAAGTGACTAAAATAAACGGTACAGATTGAAGAGTTCTTTTAATGCATATGAGCTTCAGTGGTAGCAACAAATGTGCAGATCACACTGAAAAGGTTTATCTGTCACAAAAACCGAAATCATTGCTGTTTTCTGCCAAAAAAAAATTGATATTGTTTAAATTGTCCCTCATTTTCTAGTAAAGATAGCAGATCAGGTCAAAATGATTTTAGTATTTGAGCCAAAAATCACTACAGAAAAGTCAGTAAAAATGTTTGAAAGATGGGAGGGACTAAAAGGAGTAATTTTCTTTTAATTCCTCTGGGTTCATTTGTGTGAAGTGCTATTCTGTCAGTGTGCCTGCTTGTTTACATTCACATGCAGTTTTAGAATACTTATGCTCTTAAAAACAGTTTTAGTTTTGTTTCCGGTGAGAAATTCTGGATTGACAAGTTTAGAAGTCACTTTACTGACATACCCAGGTCAAAATTTACTACACACCAGCTCACATTGAATATTACTGCACTGTTGTTGTTGTTTTTCTATTTAAAAAGCATAAAATGTCATAAGCACTTTCTGTGGAATCAGGCCTTGGGTACTGCCTCATGGGGTGGTGCTTTCTCAGAAACCTTGGTGTGCTGTCTATATAACACCATCACAAACTGATGGCAAGGGTTGTCTGTGATCTTCCTGCCTATAACATGATATCTGTGTTTAGAAGAAGAGGAGGAGGAGGAGTTGGTTTTTATATGCCAACTTTCTCTACCACTTAAGGAAGAATCAAACCAGCTTACAATCACCTTCCCTTCCCCACAACAGAAACACTGTGATGTAGGTGAGCTGAGAGAGCTCGGAGAGAACGGTGACTAGCCCAAGGTCACCCAGCTGGCTGCATGTGGAGGAGTGGGGAACCAAACCCCGGTTCTCTAGTAGAGACCACCGTTCCAAACCACCGTTCTTAACCACTACACCATGCTGGCTCTCCTTATTACATCCTTCTCTTAGTGCCAGTCCAAAGGCACAAAGCTCTTTTCAAATAAAATGACAACTCTGTGTAATCAGTGCCACTGTTGAAAAATCAGGGCAAAGGGACTGTGAGATCTAAAAAATACAATTCTTAGGTTGAGGGTTTTTTGTTTCTTTTAAACCTTCAGAGAAAGGAAGGTAATTGATGGTAAATCAAAAACAGGGATTTTGACACTGCGCTATGATCATTCTGGTATGTTTGTTCCCAAGGGTGAGAGCCCTTGATTTTTTTAAAGATAAATTCTGTACAAACAAGGGCCATAGTTGTCTTTCACTCAAAGCCAACAGGAGGATGCTTATCAGTACCAGCAGATACCTAGTCTATTGTACACATTCATTTCCCTATTTCTTTTCCAAATAAGTTGCAGTTTTACACAAGGGTTTTCTGGAGGGTTTTTCCCCTCCTTCTTCTTTTAGTCTGTCAGCCACTGGTTGTCATGCAATTGCAGCATCAGTTAGAGTTAACTGCTACCAGCAGGTGATTCTGCTAAATCTAATGAAACGACGCACCCTGCATTGCCTGGAATACTCAGGTAACAGAAAAACAAAAAACAACTCCACTTTACCGCTGTGATAGAACGGCCTCATTCTGGGCTGTGAAAAACAAGAAAGTAGGCAGCCGTCATATGTTCCATCTCACTTAAATCCATATTTTATACCATCTAATACAGGAGTGTCCTGCAGAAAAGCCACCACTTGGCTTCCTGCCTTTGTGGGTAGTTGATGTTCTTGGGATAACTGAGTTGGAAAACATTTTGGTGGACAATCTGTCTGATTCATCTGTAGCAGGGGTGCTGAACTCAATTGTTACTGGACATGACATAAATTCCACTTGGTTGGGCCGGGCCATGCTGCGCCAGCCCAGATCGAGAGTGGGAGGTGGTGGTTGCCTGGCTGGCTTGCCAGCTGGATAAGAGCTCTCAAGGGGTCTGATCCGGCCTGCGGGCCTTCTGTTTGACACCCCTGATCTATAATCTTCTGCATATTCTGCTAATAGTATTCAAGGACATTGAAGCTGCTGTCCTTTCCTGAGAGTAAGCCCTGAAAAAGGACTTACTTTTCAGGATAACTCTTTAGGATTGCTTTTTAAGATCCATTTTCACAACAGATTGGATCCCTGTAATCCATCACCCTCAAAAGGTTTAACCCAAATTGGTTAAAGCTCAGCCCACAAAGCTGAGGTGGACAATTTTGGGACTGGCACAAGCTGTATATGTGTGACTTGTCTATATTCAGGATGGTGAGTAAAGGAGTATGTGTGGCTCAGCCAGTTGTCAGTACAGGAATATTAGGCAACATTGCAATACTTCCTTTCTGTCTGTATACACTGTGGATTTTAATCCTCAGGGCATCTCTAGAAATGGTCAATGCACAAAGGATGTGGTGAATTGCAAGTGATATAGGGAACATAACTTAAGAACCATTGACAGAATTTCCCCAAAGAATATTAGTTCCTGATAGACAGGTAAAGCTTAGAAGAAGGGATGAGTTATTAAAGTTAAGTAGATAATTTGTATTTTGGCCATATTGCTATCTTGCAAGGTACAGTTGGTGAGCTGTTGTATAGTTTTGCACATGTTCTTCACTGTGAGGTTCAGGAAGTTCATTGAAGGTAACATTGAATACTTTTCATTTTTTCTGAGGATCCTTAAATCTAGGTAATTCAAAATAAGGTGGGCTATCTAGATTCTTTTCAGCCTAGCTTCTTTCCTGATCAGTGATGTGGGTTTTCTGGAGAAAATTTTCTTATTCAAATGTAAACAAATAATTTAAACAATGTTAGCAAAAGAAGGCAAATACCCTGTGTGCAAGCAGTGAGGTTTGTCCATGCTTCATATACCATCTTTAGCCCATCTATCATGATTGATTTGCATCACAACGGCCCTGACAACAATAGATAAACAGGCTATACTTATATACGTGGAGCAGAAAATTTCCCATGGAGAAAAGAATTCCATGGGAAAGGACATTTTCTACCCCACATCACTGCTTGATCATTGTGATTGAGATGGGTCAGTTTACCTATCAAAGTTGTCCCTGTTGGTTTTTCTCTACTCCTTAGTGGCTTCCACTAAGTCCCTTACAGTGACTTAGATCTTTCCTGGAAGGTAAGTCTCAGAAAGTAAACTCTGGGGAATGTTTGTTTTACCCCTTGGCCACCTTGTTACTAAATTGTTCAGCATTGGTCTTGGTGTTCAGCATCTGCATGAAACTACTGAGAGAGGCCATTTGAAGTGTGTTGTCATCAATACACTGATGGCGGTTAATATGTTGGTCATTGGGTTGGGATCCAACGATTCAGAAGAAGGTGCTGACCTTCACAAGAGAAGCCCTCTTTTCCCCTCCCCCTTGCAGTGCCTTCCAACCCCAATACAGTGGAGTCTTGGGGGGTTGCAGGACCCCCTATTCTCTCCTCACTGCAACCCACCATCTGGGCTCAGCAACCCCAGGAATAAACTTTCCTAGGATCAGAAAGGAATGCTTGAGGGGGGAGGAAGGTACGATGATCTGGGATCCTTGTATTAGCAGATAGCTGAATCCACCCCAGTGTCTGGATGGACTTGATGTGGATAAACAACCTGAAATGTTATTAAGATTAGATAAAATTAAGATTAGATATTAGATAAAATGCAAGTGCTCTGGGTTGGGCGTTAAATTGATGCAAGAATAGGTGTAAAGTTCGTTACGGATGGTTGTACTCAGCTCTACAAGGGTGTGGTGGTGATGTCAAGCAGCAGGAAAAAGGGGAGACAACCTCTGACAGCACCCCTACTTCATCCCCTACTTCTGCCTACCCCACCTCCGTAAGAGCTAGAGTAGTTACCACTCCTTCCCTTCTCACTACATCAGACACACTTGTGATAGTTCAGAAATTCCTAACAAGCATGCACAGCTTGCCATGATGTGTTTAAAGACAGCTGAAGAATGAGGAGCATGAGCCAGTGCAAGCTGGCAGCTCAGGTGGCGCCCCTTGTTGAAGCAGTGCTGATTGTACTCTTCCCAAAAGTGCAGGCTTGGAATTTGGAAATGCTCTTAGATTCATCTCTGGATTACCTGGTGCCAGAGCTGTCAAGAAGGGCGTTTACCCTTTTAAGTTGATTTGCCACATAAGGCTGTTCCTAGAGAAAGTTGACCTGTCCATTGTTATATGTTCCTTGGGGACATCCAGATAGTTCTACTATTATGTGTCCTCCATGGTCCAGAAACATCATCTGCTTCAGAATGCAACAGCCAGAATTTTTAGTAGAGCCACATAAGGCTGCAACAAATATGTTAACTGAGGAGAGGGTAACGAGTGCATTGACTACCAGTGTGTTTCTGGGACTGATTCAAAATTTTGGTCCTGGCCTTTAAAGCCATAAATGGCTTGGCTCAAAAGTACCTGTAGGACCACTTCTGCCTGTACATTCCTAACTGTGCCTTGCTCTGGGAAAGCACAGAACAACTATATGTAGTGTGAGCTTGGATGAAGGCCTCTTGATCCACCCTTAATGGTGTGCCAGCTCCAGATTGGGAAATACTTGGAGATTTTTGGGGCGGAGCCTGAAGAGGGTGGGGTTTTGCGAGGGGAGGGACTTCAGTGCCATAGAGACCAATTGCCAAAGCAGCCGTTTTCCTCAGGTGAACTGATCTCTGTTGGCTGGAGATCAGCTGTAATAGCAGGAGATCTCCAGCTAGTACCTGGAGGTTGGCAATAATACACTGAAAGACTGGACAATTCTACCAACTATTTTGTCAGATTGCACAGAGAAGCCATTGAAATTCATAAACATCAGCCCAACTTTAACAGAAAAGAAGAGAGTTTAAGAATGAATAAGGCTTGACTTCCTGTCCTGAAAACCTCCAGACTAACAAAGACTACAGTTCACAATAGCCATGCAGATTAGCTTTGGATTTCATACATTAACAGATCACTTCAGGATACAATGGTTCCATATTAACATATCACACCCTCATTAGCACAATGATTAGCACATTACCTTTGATACTTTTTGCAGGACAATGATTCAGCTCAAACCCAACCCCTTTCTGACTATATATTACTCTTCCTACACACTTGACACTGAGAGACACTGTCCTTCAGTGTTACTCCTCTGAAGATGCCTGCCACAGCTGCTGGCGAAACGTCAGGAAAGAAAATACCAAGACCACGGTCACACAGCCCAGATAACCTACAAGAACCAATGAACTCTGACCGTGAAAGCCTTCGACAATATTAGTTGTTTATTTAGTTATTTAGGAAAATTGTATGCCGTCTCTCCAGAGGCATCTTACAACTAAAACAGACCCATTTAAATAGAACTATTAAAAGGCCATTCAACAACCCATTAAAATAAGTTGCTTAATTTAAAAAAAATCTTGTAGGTCTCTAAGGTGCTACTGAACTCGAATCTAACTGTTCTGCTGCAGACCAACACATCAACCCCCTGAAACTACAAAACTAAACTTACCTGAATAAGCACAATCTGTTAGTTCATATGTCCACAGATGCCCTTTCTGTACCTGATAGCATCCCCAGGAAATGCAGAGTGGATACCTGGGCACAGCATGCACCTCTGTAGGGCACTGAGAATAGATGTGTGTTGAAGCTTTATTCTTGGTGAAGGAAACTCTGCTTAGTGATCTTAGTAGAACAAAGAAAAGCGACCTGCTTTGGAGGCAATATTTGCTTCTCCCCCATGGTGACCGATGGTACCTCTTGACGTTTCACAGACAAGCTCTTCTCTTTTCACATGATAACGCCAGGCACGGTTCAGATATTGTACCTAAATGTGACTTGGCGAACTACCAGAAATGGTGCTGCGAATCTTCCAAGGGTCCCAGCATTAGCTAATGTATCCCATAGAAGCAATAATGCCTTTAATTTGAATACATTTTAAAATCGAGGTTTTTGTAAGTGGAGATTCCTTGGTAATCCGGCTTCATAATAAAACTAAGGAGGGCTTGTATGAAAGAAACTTGCTCGGCACACTGCAATGTTTTCACAAGTGTTTTTATCATGGTAACATCTTGTTTACTTTAGTTGCTTGCCTAAAACTACTTGGAACATGTTAAGAAAACATTTCAGGAAAGCTTCTAAAAGAGGCTTTTGTTTAACTGCAACTGTGAGCCTGCTCGGCTCACAAAGGTGTTAACTTTCAACCCCTTAAGCATTTCCACATGAAATTCCTGCAACTATGCTTGTGGTTTTGGGGGAGGAAAAGTGTATACATTAAAGAGACCCAGGTATATGCTAATACACGCTGAAGGAAGGCCGGAAATCATAAATTGTTTTAAATACATTAATTGCTATCATTTGCATGTCAGTTTGAGAACTGAAGTTGCCTTTAGAGTTAACAAAACAGAGGTTCATGGTAGTAAAATGGGTTGGGAATTAGGAAAAGAAGGTAAGGGTTGGAAAGCCTACCGAAGAGAGAGATGGCTTTAAAATTCAAATGCAGGGCCCTTGCCAATTCGCTTCACCAAACATAAATAAAATAAAGGAGTTTTATACTATTAATCCCTATAATTTCTAACAGGATAACCCCCCCCCCCAAAGGTGAAACCTGTTCATTATAAATATACTTTGGCTCTTAAAAGATGAGGAAATGAAGTTCATTTCATTTCTCCGGTTTTCACGTGTAAGTTGGACCTGGTCTTGAATGCCACACAGCTTTTTACAGTGTCCCTATTAACCTTTCTGACATTGTCCGGAAGTTCAAGACCTTTCCAACAGTTACTTTAAAAGGTCAGAGTGGCCTAAATACCACACTGCCCTCTAGTGATGTATAGAATATTAGAAACAACGTTTTAGTGAATTGGCCCAAAGATACTATCACAGGTGTCCTTGGACATCTGTAGGTAATGTACTAGAGCCTGTTCTAGCGCAGGGTTTGTTTTTGGATCCCTGTGGTCGGTTTTCCAAATAACTATGAAATGTATACTCAGGGTATTTGTTGCATGCACTTGGAACTAAACATATTGTCTTTGTAATTACACATGAGTGTTTTAGGCGCTTAGTTTATGTTTCCTACTTTTAATTTCCGGTATCTAATCAGAGAGCATTACTTAAGAGACAAGGCTCATCTTTGTTTCATACCTTTTATTGACACCATCTCCCACATTATTTCTATGTCTAAATGGTAAAATTTATTATTAGCAATAGTGTCACAAAAGTCTGAGACAGCGATTTTCCTTTCAATAAAAGTAGTTAAAAACCTTTTAGAAAATCCATAATTTTGATTGCTGGTACTTCATAAATGTATAACTGGTACTTTTTAGCTGTCTCTTTAGGGAAAAATGAGTTTTATCACCTGCAGTACCTGGGTTAATGAAATTGTATGTTGGAATTTAGCCAGAATGAAAGATGAGATCATTCAATAGTACCAGTATTAGCAACAGGCCTCCTGAAAAGCTTTGACTTTTTAAGCCCAAATATATTTTTGTGTGGGGTGTGTGAGAGAGAGAAAGCGAGAAACCATCATTTTTTAAACTTCTTTTGAAAGAAAACTAAAATTTTACAGTCAAGGTTGTTTAGGAAACTTTTTAAAAACTTGAAAGAAATACAAAACTGGGGCATCACTGCCTAGAAAATTAATTTGCTTGCTCTGAATTTCAACCTCAACTTCCTGTTCAGCCCTTTATAAAATATATATCTCTCAGTACAAATTTTAAATATGGTACACCCTCCCCATTCCTGGCCCCCTCGTGATCCTTGTGTCAAATTATACATACATACACACGCACACATTAAGATACACACACACATATACACAGGCAGTCCAGGACAGTTATGATGACTTGTTAATTATTTTTGCAAGCTGTATTTATTTTATGTGTGCTGCATGCTTTCAAAGATGTAAAGTCTGCTGTCAAACTGGACTATTTCTGTCCAAAGAGAGGCACTTGTCTTGTTCCTTTTTAACCTTGACTTTCTTCACTTTTTAGAGAATTCTATATATGCCTCTCCATATGGTGATAAAGGAGAGCTGTGTTGTGCCCTGACACACGCGCTTAAATGCAGGCCCCTTACTGAAGTCTCTTCTGAGATGTGTGAGCAGTGCGGGAATCCTGAAGAGCTGTCAGGCAAGGGTGTTGGTTTGAAATGTGTCTGGAATTTCTAACCAAGCCCTTTCCTTGAAGTACTGCAATGTTTTTCTTTTCCTTATGAACTAGTAGTGATTTTTCTCTGTTGTCGACTTCTTTTTTTTCCAAGGCTGAGATTGAATATACAGAAAAAAATCTAGGTGAAATAAGCTAAATGAAGCTAAAAAATAAGTCTGAGACCTCCTGCAGGGAGCTGAATTTTTTTTTAAGACGGTATTTGTCTTTCTGTGACTCCATTTATATCCTGTGCAAGGGGATGCTGTTGAGAGATGCTGCTACATCTGCACTAGGTTACAATACTCAAGAGTAGGTGATGCTGCCAGGTTTTTGATGTCTCAACTTAACAATAGACGTGTTGCAAAACAGAACGGGTTAACCTGACCATTTAAGTAATAACAACAACAACAACAATAATATAATAATGGCAGTGCCA